>NW_024412419.1:183976-247393 GCF_014898765.1 Herpailurus yagouaroundi
TTTATTTTTTTAACTAACACTTTATTTTTAAGCAGTTTTAGGCTTACAGAAAAATTTAAGCTAATAGTTTCCAAATCCCCCTTCATCTCTCCCACCAGCTTTCCTTACTTTTTTAAAAAAAATTTAATGTTTATTTTTGAGAGAGAGAGACACAGAGCATGAGAAGAGGAGGGGCAGAGAGAGAGGGAGACACAGAGTTGTCAGCACAGAGCCTGACGCAGGGTTCGATCCCACGAACTATGAGATCACGATCTGAGCTGAAGTCAGATGCTTAACCGACTGAGCCACGCAGGCGCCCCCCAACTTTCCCTGCTTTTAAAACCTTGCATCAGTGTGGTACATTTGTTACTATCTCATTTTATTTTAAGGAATGGGCTGGATTTTCTTTGTAGCCTGTAAAATTTGTTTATTTTTATTTACTTTGGGGGGGGGCAGGAAATGAGTTGTTATATCCAAGTAGGAGATACTGCAGACTGCATTATATTTTTATCATTACATTAGGGCAAATCTGATTGCAGGGGAGGTTCTGGAAGGTACGAGTTGCTTTTATTAAGGCACTACCTTCTGTTGGTAAGTGCAAGGGTTTTTTTTTTCGGTTTGTTTTTTTTTTAAGTTTATTTATTTATTTTGAGAGAGAGAGCAAGCAGGGTAGGGTCAGAGTGAGAGGGGAAAGAGAGAATCCCAAGCAGCCTCTGCACTGTCAGGACAGAGCCTGATGTGGGGCTCAAACTCACGAACTAGGAGAGCATCAAGAGTCAGATGCTCAACCAATTGAGGCACCCAAGGGCTGCAAGTGCAAGACTTTTCATTATACAACGTGAGGATTATTTAACTTTAAAAAATCTGTGTATTGCCTTTGCATGGAAAACAGTGTACACCCATAATAGCTGAGTGAAATGTCCAGTGTTCCAGGGAAGAATAGGAAATTAATACTCATTGAATACACACAAAGTGCCAGTCACTTGACCTCTTTGCTCATGAGCAACGCCATTCAATCCTGCAAAACAGGTATTTCCAGGAGAGGCAGAATGAATTTCCAAGCTTTCATAGTGAGTAATTTGCCAAACCCTATATGTGGTGGGCTAACTCCCCAGAGTCCACTATCTGCCCACAGAACCATGTCAAAGGAAGTGAGGGACCTGAACTAAGGCCAATATTCACACTTCAAACTCTTGGGAAGAGTAGCCATCTAATAAATTCCATGACAGTCAGATATAAAACGTGCCCGGTTTTAGGCAGAGTGATCTGACCTTTGGGTGGAAAACACATCACTGACTGGAGCTCTCGTGCAGAGCAGAGGGTAGAACATCTGGTTCCTCATTTGAACCTGCCTGCTGTCTCTCTCCCACCCGATCGCTTGAGTCCGTCACTTTGCTGGAGATATTTTCAGGAAACCCTATGGCCTCATTTTAACTTTCCTAGAAGCAGTAAGGCAAACCACATTTAAACAAAATTAAGTCGGTTCTACAAAAAGAATTGGCCTGTTGATACTGGAAACATTTAGGAGGTAGTTGCCAAGATGTATTACAATCTTTGTAAATGTCTGCAGTTCTGACGGACAGCATGCAGTGCTGACTCTCAAATGTCCTAACCAGCTGAATGGGAACTTAGATTGTCTTAGTGATCAAATAAGTAGGAAATTGGGAATGCTGAAATGTAAGAGTGAGCATGTGGGAAACGTATGTTTTGTATCACAGATGGCAAAGGAAAATTCGCAAGGTGCTTAGTGTCTCTAGGTTGTTGTGGGTTGTCTTCGAAGTTTTTTTTAGTAGGTTCCACACCCTGTGTGGGGCTCAAACTCACAACCCTGAGATCAAGACCTGAGCTGAGATCAAGAGTCGGTTGCTTAACCGACTGAGCTACCCAGGCACCCCAAGTATTTTCAATACTAATGGAAGCCCTTGGTAAAGTTTCCAAATTGTGGGTAAAATCTAAAAAATGCTCATGAGAATTTTGGATGAGAAAAATGTGTATCTTTTTACAAAAGTTGACTTTTAGTGACGTTTAAAATGTAAAACACGTTCAGAGGTGGAGGATTTTGATTTAATTCTATTGAATGTAGACTATAGAATCAGAAGAATGTGTTTTAGATTCTAGGTCTTTGTAAGACCATGGAAACCTTGGCACACTCCCATTCTCTCTGCTTTCTCTCTGTTTTCTACTCAGTGAGAAACAGAAGCTCATTCAACAACAGAGTGCTGTGCTGGGCACTGGAAGCAGACAGCTAGACAAGACTCGGTCTCCCCATCAGGGCTCTTTGCAGGAGCAGTGCAGGTGCTATAACTAAGGTAGGTAGGTGACAAATTTAAATATCCACAGTAATGATCGAGGCCAGGATGTAAAATTAACAAGAGATTTGCAAGTTACATATGAGAGCACTTTGAAACATCCCTAAAATAACCACATTAGCCTGGAACGAATGGAGAGGCATCCTTTACCCTCACTTCGGGCAACTGAGCATCATAAGGGTACCAATTTTCCGGTGTCGATGTAAGAATTTAACACAATGCCACTAAAACAATATGTCAAGTCTTTTTTTTCTGAAGACAGTCAAATTGACTGTAAAGCTTGCATCTGGAAATAAACAATGAACAACAAAAACCAGCTGTGAAAACCTGCAAAGAAAGCGGTGAGAAGTATCGCCAGTCCCGTCACATTTAAACCCTCAATTCTTGTCATCCAGTTGGTGTGCTGCAGGACATGAGCACACAGACAGGTCTCTCCTGTGCTTTTGACGAATATTTGTTTCTGACCTTCAGAAGAGTGATTCTCTTTTTTGCTGCGTCAAAATTACTATTAATTCTACTATTGTCTTCTTGGTTTATTTTTCAATTCCAAGTTTTCCATTTAGTTTTCTCCTATAGTGTCAAAGTGCTGAAATTCTGCACCTTATCTTTTTTTGTTGTTGTTGTAGTTTCAAGTTTTTATTTAAACTCTAGTCAGTTAACATATAGTGTAATATTGGGGCACCTAGGTGGCTCAGTCGGTTAAGACATATGAGGGCTGCAAATTGTAAGGAACTCTCATTTTACTTACGTTTCTTTTGCCTTTGTTCTCCTCATCAAAGAATACAGTAATCAAACTGAGAAATTCAATAGAGGAGTTTCATAGCAGACTAGATACAGCAGAAGTAAGAATCAGCAAATTCGAGAGCAGGGCGACAGAATTTCCAATCAGAAGAAGAAAAAGAAAAAGAATGAAAAAGAGTGAAGACAGATTAAGGATCTATGGGACACCATCAACTAGGCCAATGGATGAATTAGAGGGTTCCAGGAAGAAGAGAGAAGAAAAGGGACAGAATGCTTATTCAAACAATGGTGGCTGCAAACTTCCCTCACCTGAAGAAAGAAACACCTACACAGAGTTCCAAAGGCGACGCATCTAGAGTCCCACACTGAGACACTTTCTGATTAAATTGCCGGAAATTAAATGCAAGGACAGAATCTTAAAAGTAGCAAGAGAAAAGCAAACTGTTAGGTAGAAGGAAAACCCCTGATTATCAGTGAATTTTCTACCGGAAATGTTGTAGGCCACAAGGGCATTTTCAGAGTGATATATTCAAGGTGCTGACGGAAAGAATAATCTGCTAGCCTAGAATATAGTATCTGGCAAAGCTGGCCTTCAGAACTGAAGGAGAGACAAAGACCCTTCCAGAAAGACAAAAGCTGAATTAATCACCATTTAAACAGCCTAATGGGAAATATTAAAGGGAGCTCTTCATGGGGCGCCTGGGTGGCTCAGTCGGTTGAGTGGCCGACTTCGGCTGGGGTCACGATCTCGCGGTCCGTGAGTTCGAGCCCCGCGGCGGGCCCTGGGCTGACGGCTCGGAGCCTGGAGCCTGTTTTGGATTCTGTGTCTCCCTCTCTCTGACCCTCCCCTGTTCATGCTCTGTCTCTCCCTGTCTCAAAAATAAATAAAAGGTTAAAAAAAAAAATCTTAAGGGAGTTCTTCAACGTGAAATGAAAGGGCACTAATTAATAACAGGAAAACATATGAAAGAATACAACTCACTGGTAAAGGTAAATATATAAATTCAGAATATTCTAATATTGTAATAGTGGTGGGGAAAGTAACAGAACTCTAGTATAAGCATTAAAGGACAAAAGTATTAATAACTATAAATACAATAATTTTTCATGGATATGCGATGTAAAAAGATGTAAATTGTGACATCAAAAACAAAATGGGGGGGGTTGTAAAAAAGCTTCTATATGCATTCAGAGTTAATTTGTTATCAGCTTGCAATGGGTGGTTGTGACGCTAAGAAGTTGTGTGTAAGCCTTGAGGTAAACCACAAGCAGAACCTATAGTAAATGCACAAAGACAAAGAGAAAGGACCCAAACATACTACCCATGAAGAAAACCATCATCTTTTTTTTTATAAGTTTATTTATTTATTTTGAGAGACAGAGACAGTGCCAGTGGGGTAGGTGTGGAGAGAGGGAGAGAGAGAATCCCAAGAAGGCTCCACACTATCAGTGGTAGAGCCCAATATGGGGCTTGAACTCAAGAAACGTAAGATCATGACCTGAGCCGAAACCAAGAGTCAGACACTCAACCGACTGAGCCACCCAGGAGCCCCAAAGAAAACCATCATCTTAAAGCGGAGGGCAAAAGAAGAGAAAGAAACAAAGGAACTACAAAACAGCCCCAAAATGATGAACAAAATGGTAATAGTACATCCATAACATTAAAACATTATTTCAAATGTGAATAGACTAATTCATCAATCAAAAGACATAAGTGACTGAACAGACTTTAAAAAACGCACATGAGTGGGGTGCCTGGGTGGCTCAGTCGGTTGAACGTCCGACTTCAGCTCAGGTCATGATCTCACTGTGAATTCGAGCCCCATGTTGGACTCTGTGCTGACAACTCGGAGCCTGGAGCTTGCTTCAGATTCTGTGTCTCCCTCTCTCTCTGCCCCTCCCCTGTTCACACTCTATCTCTCTCTGTCTCTCAAAAATGAATAAACGTAGGGGCGCCTGGGTGGCTCAGTGGGTTAAGTGGCCAACTCCAGCTCAGGTCATGATCTCGCAGTCTGTGGGCTCAAGCCCTGAGTGCGACTCTGTGCTGATAGCTCAGAGCCTGGAACCTGCTTCAGATTCTGTGTCTCCCTCTCTCTCTCTGCCCCTCCCCTGCTCAAGCTTTGCCTCTCTCACTCTCTCAAAAATAAACAAAAAATTTTTTAAAAGGGTTTTATATAAAGCAGACATTGACAGACTTAAAGGGAGAAATAGACAGCAATACAGTCCGGATGGGTGGTGGTGGTGGAGACTTCAATCCCCCACTTCCAACAGTGGGTGGATTATCTAGACAGAAAATCGGTGAGGAAACCCTGGACCCAGGCTACACGTCAGACCGGGTGGACCCACAGACACATGCAGAACATTCCATCCTACGGCAGCAGGATACACATTGTGCTCACGTGTGCATGCAACATTCTGCAGGACAGATCACACGTCAGGCCACAAAGCAAATCTTAATAAATGTCAAAAGACTGCAATTACATCAAGCAATCTTTTCTGAATACAGTCACAAGAAATCACAAGAAAAAAAAAACTTGGAAAATTCAAAACTATGTGGAGATTAGACAATATGCACACATGTAACCAGCAACAGCTATCATCATACTCAACAGTGAAAATCCGAACGCTTTTCCTCTAGGATGAGGAACAAACAAGGATCCTCACTCTTGCCACTTCTGCTCAACATAGTATAGGAAGTCCTAGAAGTGTAATTAGGAAAGAAAAAGAAATAAAGGGACAGGAAGGGGAGTGAGAAATACAGGCTTCCAGTTAGGGAATGAATAAAAAGGCAGCCACATTAGAAAGGGCAAACACAATTGTCACTGTTTACATATGACATGTTATTATATATAGAAAACCTTAAGTGTCTATTAATGGCTGAATGGATAAAGAAAATGTGAGACACACATATAGAACAAAATCCTGGAATTTGTGAAAATATGGATGGACCTTGAGGGCACTACACTAAGTGAAATAAATCAGTCAGAAAAAGACAAATACCGCATGATCTCACTTGTATGGAAATCTAAAAAAGCCAAACTCATAGAAACAGAGAGTAGAGAGGTGGCTACCAGGGGCTGGGAGATGGGGAAAATTAGGAGATATTGGTAAAGCTTACAAACTCCCAGCTAGGGGAGGAATAAGTTCCAGGGATCTAACGTGCAGCATGTCGACCATGCTTGACAATACAGTATTATATTCATAAATCATCGGGATTTACTAAGAGAGTACAACTTCACTGTTCTCATCAGACCAAACAAAGAAGGAACAAAACAACAAAAAAACTTGTGAAATGACGGGTGTGCCAATTAACTCATTGGTAACCCTTCCCTAGTGTATATGTATGTATACGTATCATCACACTGTAGCCTTTAAATATTTTATAATTGTGTTTGTTAAGTATATATTAGTAAAGCCGAAAAGAAAACAAGTTAGGCAGCCAATCGCACCGGTGGGTTTTATTTAACCTTCAGGCAAACGTCAGGGCCTCTGACTTTACACAGAGAAAGTAAAGAAACCAAAATCAAGTCATTAACTTATCATTTAAAAAACATTTATTTAGGAACAACTGGGCCATGTCAACATAAGTTGATTCTTCTTCCAGAAATGCACAAACATAACCTCACACAGAAGAAAAGTTAATGTCATCTTTGTGGAATGCAGAATGGCTGAACTTCTTTGCAATAGGAGGTTTCCGCTTTCAATACACGTATATGCAATTTTTGAAGAGATAAAGATCATTTTTCAGGATTCATATATCTAGTTCATATCTACAACTAGAAGGATTACTTAATACCCTCGTTAAGCTAATTTCTTCTTCTCCGGTCACTTTGCAGATAGAAATAACATGAACTGGTATTCATGCTCCGACCTTTAAGATTCTCAAATTATAATGGCAATTACCGTACACATAGCCGCTCATATGTTTATTGATGTTTGATAATTAACACAAAAGGGCTGTGACCTTGATGAATGGATGATATTAGCTATTAAATAGTGTATAATAAAATTAGTACAAAGTATTTAAAGATATGTGAGTTAACCACTTATTGATAGAAGAAACCTTTTATATACTGGATAAAAGTTTATGGAATAAAGAGAAGTATTTTTAAAGTATATATTAAACATCGCTTAACTGGATAGCAAATCCTATCGGTGTGGAAATAAATGTTTTGTAATTCCCAAAGAAGAAAACAATATAAACTTTAATTCATGGTAACATAGTTGGCTGGAAAAATGCCAGTTTGGCCTCGGAGCCTCCCTTCCCACCAATCAAAATGGGAACCTGTTTTTGATAAAACCGTGATTCTGTCTCCAGCTTGAAAAGTCAAATCCCCTGGCTGTCGTCCTTCAAAAGAATATAGTGCTGTCACTTCTATGGGTTGATTCAAATTGCCTAAAACAAACAAACAAACAGAATTACTTAAATTAGTCACATTTTTAATGGGAAACCCTGAGAAGAGTGTGTATCTAAGAATTAAGTTAACTTTTTTTAGGACTTGATGTTCTGACAGAACTCACAGCATGTGGTCTGTATGATTTTCCTTCTTTGAAAAGAGCAACTGTTCGGTAATAACATTTCCTAAATCCACACAAGTCAAACTGTATGTTATTATATAGTTAACTAAGCATTTAGCAAATATCTGTGGTTATAATTGTTTGCATTTTGAATAACCTGTAAGGTAACACTACAAGCCGACTGTGGAATAACACGGGTTTGAACTGCACAGGTGCACAGACATGTGGATTTTTTGATAAACAGCATAGCCCTGTAAATGTATTTTCCTTGCTTTCTTAATAACATTTTCTTTTATCTAGCTTAGTTTATTATAAGAATACAACATATGATACCTATAACATACAAAATATGTGTTCATCTACTACTTATGCTTTTGGTAAGGCTTCTGGCCGATGATAGGCTATCAATAGTTAAGTTTTGGGGAAGTCAAAAGTTTTATGTGGATTTTCAACTATATGGGCTTTGGTGCACCTAACCCCCGACACTCCATTTTTCAAAGGTCAACTGTATTGACATTTTTCCCCTTTTATTTATTTATTTTTTTTATTGGGGGGGGGGTGCTGCAGATAGGGACAGAGGGAGAGGGAGAGGAAGAAAGAGAGAGAGAATCTCAAGCAGGGTTCAATCCCACAACCCTGGGATCATGACCTGAGGCAAAATCAAGAGTCAGATACTCAAGCAAAAGAGCCACCCAGATGCCCCACGTTTCCCCCCTTTTAACAGAGCAACCATTATGGCTTCCTTGAACTGTAGCTGTTAAACATCTATGCTCATGATTTGACTGGAAAACCATACTCCAGGACAGAGCTAGAGAGTATAATACTAAGCGAAATAAGTCAGAGAAAGACAAATACCATATGATCTCACTCATATGTGGAATTTAAGAAACAAAACAAATGTGCAAAGAAAGAAAAAAGAGAGAGAGAGAGGGAGGGAGAACCAAGAAATAGACTCTTAACTGTACAGAACAAACTGACAGTCACCAGAGCAGATGTGGGTAGAGGGATGGGGGAAAAAAGGGGTCGAGATTAGACTTATCATGATGAAAATAAAATAAAATAAAATGTTAAAAAGAAAAACCATGCTGCGTAGCCTTGGTTTTGAGGGTTCCAACTGACATGCAAATTTTGCTGATTCAGCACATTTCCCCATAGGCTTCACGGCTGTTTTCATTTCTGTGCTTACTATATCCTTTTTCTCAAAACAGAGATAAACTCAAACTAGCACAGCAAGAAGTGTGTCTGCACACGCACAAGAGCTTCGACACAATGTGTAGAATCTTTTGTATTAGGAAAAAATACCTTGAGAATTGAGGAGTTAATATGAGGAAAAGACATTAAATATTAGAAACTGTAGAGCATCATAAGAAATAAAAAGAAACATACTTTCTGTGTAGTCATCTCCTTGGAATTTTTATATTTCTATTTCACGTATTTTGTGCACTTATTAGGCAATTAGATGCTTGTTAAGTGCGTCTTAGTGCGGATACACTGAAAACATAAATAACCGAATTCTACAAGCCAGGTCCTTATTTCAACCTATACTGTTACAATAAAAAATAAACCCAATTTGGCCTGTCAGTAAGAAATAAAAGTAATCAGCACTTTAATTAAGCCACATTGACTGAAACACTGAATTTGTAGCTCACGCAAGATGGGGCCACACTTCTTCCTGTAAAGCACGTGGCATGTGGTTCTTCGAGTTCTCCCAGAGAAATAACCCTAATAACAACTAATATAATTACATTCCAGATATTACTGTCATTAGTTCTCTCTATAATACAGACATGTTCTGCATATTTGTAGGTTCTTACTGTATTAACTTTTCATCTGTCCACTTTAAGGAAGAAGTTAAAAGTATGTCACAGAAGAGTAAAATGATGATATTTTACCTGCATATTCCTAAGGCCAGTGCGTGCGGCAGCCAACACACGTTGGTCATTACCGCCTACGTGACAAGTGACAAGTGACTGAGAGGCTGCATGGACGTGGGACACACAGCAAGTTCTCGTGTCAGGCCTCCTCGTCATTAGATCAGTGGAATGTAGGTTAACGTTGGAGAAAAAAATCATTCTGAAAATCAGTTTCTTATCAATAATTGTGTTTATCACCTCTATACATAAAGCTCAACCTCTATTAAGCAAACAATGAACGAAAGCCCTCAAGTAATTCCTCCTTTCTCCTTGTCAGACACATCTGATAATACAAAGAAGCAAGCAAAAAGAGTGCTAGTAAACATCAGGAATGTTCTGGAAGGCATAGCCATCTTAGCAACCATACAGGTGTGTGTTTGTAGCACTAGGTACAAAAAGTAGAAATGCACTAGAAGAGGATCACAGTGGTAACAGGCAACAGCCCTGAGTATATAATACGAGCGGCCTCCTGTTCACAGAGTCGGGCACTGTAACAGCACAAGACATGTGCCCCTCTAGGCCTCATCTCCAGCGAGGCAGCCACTTTGCAGAACATTAAACTGAGGTGGAAGGTGTTAGGCAATTTGTCCAGGGAGCTGAGATCTGAATCCCAGAAGTCTGTCCCCAGCTACTCATAAGCACCATTGACATCATACCCCAAGGTACTCAGCAGCCACAAAAGTATTAAATTGTTTTCAACAGACTGAACTTGGATTTATCAGGGCATTTTACTTTTGTTAGGCAAATTTTCAGGGAGAACTGGCATATTTTTCTGCACCACCGAGTTATCAGGACTCTCCAAATGATAAGAATGTTGGATGACGGCCCTGGGTAATCACTGATAACAGAACTGATTTTTACCAGTCTTAGGAAAATATTTCACGATGAATACTTAGAGGAAGAAAGATATTATGAACTAAATGAAAGAGAGGACGGCGGACTTAGTTCAGTCCCTGCCCTCTCACTCAGGTGTTGTCCACTTTCCTCTGGACTGCAGTTTCCAAATGAACTAAAGACAAAGTGGTGGTGGAACAGGTGTAGAAGGGCAAGGCAGGTGGTTCTGAGATGCAGCGGAGAACAAGGCAGTGCTGTGGGGTTTGAGGAGGTTGGTACATTGAGATTGCTGGCACATCCAGAGAAGAATGTGCCCCGGATAGGCAGACACGGTGTGCCCTAGGAGAGTCGGCAGTTCAAGCGGTTGCTGGGAAATTCCTCCACATGCAAACAGAGGCTGGGCCAAGATGGCGGGCGGGGGGGAGGCAGGTGCTCCCTGGAGGTGACCGTCCACAGGCCATTCAATGCTGTAACCTGTTAGTTTTTTCTTCAATCAACATGACTTAAAGTTCTTCTTTACTGATATATTAGGGATAGTTTCCATGAGGAAAATTTTAATGCCCACAAAATAATTTATTTTAAAAATAGGCGGGCCTTTTCTCTGAAAGGAGGTATGTCCTTCCAGGAAGGGAGAGTCCTCTGGGGACCTTGGAAACAGACCCCACCAATTGCTAAAATGTCTGGAATTCACGGATGCATTTTCTTCTGAGTTACATGACTTCAAGTTTTATATTCCCGTGTTTAAAAAATATGGAGGCTCTTTGAAACAATTAGTCATTTTCATCATAATTCAAGTTTAATTCAAATACAGTTTATCTTTCTCTCCCAAATCAGGACTACGCTTAACAGGAAACAGATTACAATCAGCTTGAGTGATTGGCAGCTGCCCTGAGGCTCCTAATTAGCAAGACTGGGTCTACAGGACTTCACTAGTTACTCCCAGTGGCTTTCTGATGGGAGTCTGCATAATGTAACCCATATGCAGCCAATAAATACATCTGGCCCCAGACATAATTCAGGAGAGGAATCTCAGCCTTTGGAAGGTCCATTTCAAGGCAGGCAGAAGTAGGAGAACACATCTTTGGTTTTGTGACACATTTCATGTAGTGAGGAATTGCATGGCTGATTAACTCTCACACCCACATCGCCTCAGGCCAGGTGTGGGGTCTGTCACTTTGGGGACCATGGTCTCTGGAGAAGAGTCAGAGTCAGTAGTGAGTGAGGCAGATAAGGCCACTAGGTGGGGTCAGCAGACATGCAGTTCTCAAAAGGTAATGTCTGGGCATTTGTGGTTGTCACGACTCGGGGGGGGGGGGGGCGCTACTGGCATCCAGAGACTTAGTCCCGGGGCGCTCCTGGCCATCCACGCAGCACAGGGTGGCCCCTGCAATGGGTGTGCCCAGATTGTCACTGCAAACTACTGGGCGGATAGGAGGCAGGCAATGGATACTGACGTCGAAGGACACAGCCTGTTGCAGAGACTGTGGACCTTCCCGGTTGTCTCTGTGACAGGCCCAAGCAGCACGTAGCCGGAGCCTCCAAAGGGTGCGAAACAGAAGTACGTGCAGCTTGGAAACTACTGCTATGCCCAGCAGCCCATGCAGAACTACAGCTTGTCGGTGGGCATGGGACAGGCTAAGATGGGGCCTGGGTGTCCTGGTGAATGGGCTTGAACCTCAGCTCAGACCTGTGCATTGTGACTTTTCTCTCCAGGAATGCTCTGCCAGGATGTGAGAAGGTCCTTGGCAAGAGTTTAACTGGTTTCACAGCTGCTTTTTAAACACACAATAATGTGAAGTAAGTTTTATTTTAAAAATAGACTTTAAGCCTTCCCTTTCATTTTTTTTCTTCAAAATCTTTTATTTGGAGAAAGGACAAAATAAATTAATACTAACCTAGTGCCCACTGTTTGTACACTTTAACTCATCCTACCCTCAAATATAAAAACAAAATCCCACCACCCAACCAACCACGGGCCGGTAACGTTATCCTTGGATCACACAGCTAGTGATGAAAGTATTGAATTCAAGTCTGAGTCTCCTTCCAGAGCCCAGTCAGGGTTTTGTTTCTTATAACTTGACACTTCCCTCCGTGCCTTTTGGGGGCTATTTCTAACACTCTCTAGGCACCTGGGCTATGGGCATGAGCTCTAGAGATCCCTAGGAAAGGGCTGCAGTCCCCACTGTCACCTTACTAAGCACCCCTTGCTAAGTCTACAGCGTCTGTCATCCCTTGCCTCTCCGCGTCCCTGCTGGGCCCCCTCCCCAAGCAACTCAGCTTGTCTGTTGACCTCAAATGTAAGAACCCCTTTAATTGCAGGATACCTAAGTATGGGTCTAATTCTAACAGTCTTTAAAAATAAAAGACCACAATATAAAGTCTTAGATGTTTATGCTACTTGGGCATAAACATTTATTTGCTTACCCCTTTCGCTTCCGAAGGATGTGTCCAAAGGTCACATTTAACACTCTCGGTAATCTCTACCATGGCTGTAAATCACATTTTCAAGAACAAAATACATTTTTTAAAACCTGTCAGGGTGTTTTCACTATGCCTGAGACCACAGCACAGCACTCTCCCAAAGTCAAGCCCAGGCCATCCGACTGGCTCTGAACACAGGCCTCTGCATCCACTCCCTGAAGGGAATTACCTGGGAGAGGATGGCCAGAACTGGGCTCCAAACAACTGAAACCAGGCTGGAAGAAAGAGGAAAGTCAGAAAATCTAATCTAGCAGGAAAAGGTTGACTTCTGTTCAAGGAACTCTGCTTAAGAGACATTTTTGAAATATCTTTATATTTTTTGTTAAATGGGTACTTAGTTACCTTGCCAATCTGTTTCCACCACACAGATAATGCCCAGGTAGTTTGCTTACCCAGGAGTATATGGTTCTGTGATTCCAGTGATACAAGATGATGTGAAAAGTAGGCTATTTTACAGCTGGTTAACCTCTGCCTTCACTGTGTGTCCCGTTCACGTTTCTAAATAATTGCTTACTTCTTTCAAAGAACATTTTCTAAAGATTAAAGTAAGACAGGTTGAGGGACTATTTTTTATCACAGCAAATCCTAATGAGTTTTATGAAGTAGCTCCCAATAATGGCAAAATATCTGAGCACGAAAAGTTTTAAAAATCCTTAAAAATATAAAAATATTCACGGGGCTAAAACCCAGAGCAAATGTGATGATGACGAAGCCGCAACTCACAACGAGCAAACTTTGTCTTTCTTTCCTGACAAGGTTTTACAAGATCCTGTAGTTCACCCTCCGACAAGCCCGTGGGCCCCGGAGCCAGCTCCCTCCTGAGCCAGGCGCGTCATACCAGGTGACTGTCCCTCCTGGGTTCCCCACCACGCTGCTAATCTCAGATTACGAGCACGTAAGGGAGCAAAGCCACAGCATTTTTTAAATGAGGCACTTTTCAGAATAACGTGCATATTCTATAAGTCAAAGAAGTGATGTACGCCTTCCTAGAGATTTTTACAACCTGCCAGATTAATTAGAAATTTTGTGATTATAAGATCAATATGAGTAATTTTTAACATGTAGATATTTTATTTACCAACTCTCTCCTGATAGCTGGAAAGTTCAGGGTACAGCTTGTATTTGTTTCCATTACCTGCAAAAAAAAAAAAAAAATTAGAAAACTTATTCACATATATTAAAAAAGATAAATAACATAAAATATTAGCATATATAAAATAGCCAAGAATGCCTAATCTTGCCCTTGCAAAGCAAATACTTTAGTATATGTGCTGCTGAAGCGAGCACAACAGAGCAAATACTTTAAATTGCTCAGTGATAGAACTCTCATTATTTTACCACCCTTTAAATCAAGAGGAGCCTGAATAAATCCAGGAAATACACTGAGCCTAGGCAGAGAGTAAATACGTGATACGCACATGATCAGAAGCACTACAACTCACGACCTTGGACATATATGTTCATGGAAAATGCACACACATCTGTTTTCCAGAGCAATCATAAAATACCTGAATTCAAAAAAGTTTGTAATCCCCAAACCAGTGATTTTAAACATTCTTGTTTGCTTGACTCCTCAAATAATTTTTAAGCAGCATGTATTCACTTGCATATTTTTAAATTAACACCTAAAATTGCTCAATATAAGCCTAAAAGTTATAAAGGGCATGCTTTGTAGCATATTTCAATATCAATTATTTAAATTAAATAATTACATCTCTCCTTTTTGGGATAACAGAATATAAATATCACAGTAAAAATACACATCATTAATACTGTATCTGTACTCTCACCATTGTGAGTTTAAAAAACAAAGTTTTTTAAAAATTTGATTTGAGACAGAGAGAGAGCAAGCATGGGGGGGGAGGGGCAGAGAGAGAGGGAGAGAGAGAGTCCTAAGCAGGCTCTGTACTGTCAGCACAGAGCCCAACGTGGGGCTCGATCTCACAAAGCATGAGATCATGACCTTAGCCAAAATTAAGAATTCGGTGAAAAAAGCACCAAGCTTTTGCAGATATCAGAAATTATGTAATGCTCATTTTAACCTTTTAGTCATATTTCCATTCCCTTTGTCCCACAGATTTTAACTTTTTTTTTTTTTTAACATTTATTTACTATTGAGAGGCAAGAGAGAGACAGAGCATGAGCATGGGAGGGGCAGAGAGAGAGGGAGACACAGAATCGGAAGCAGGCTCCATGCTGTCAGCACAGAGCCTGACGCAGGGCTCGAACTCAAACTGCGAGACCATGACCTGAGCTGAAGTCGGATGCTTAACCGACTGAGACACCCAGGCACCCTGTCCCAAAGATTTTATACTAATATATTAATATTATATTTTATAGAACAGTTTCTACAACAAAAATTTGTACAGAAATTTATTTTTTAATTTTATTTGAAGTAAGCACAAGACTGTTAAATAATTTCTTACAGATCGAGTTATTATTGTAATCATTACTGGTACACAATTGACCAAAATCTTAAATATATTATAAATTTGTTAACTTACTAAACAGGAAAGTAAATTTTTATTTGAAACACAGCTCGATAGATGGATGAGACTTTAGCTCATTAAGCAGGATGACTATTTCTTATTTCTAGAATGACAGAGGTTCAACGTCAAGTTGTATTTTAATATTCCTTTTGAAATGTATAGGTGCTATGAAGGCTGGTTCTTATAAAAACTAGAGAGGGCTAGAAGGATACATTTTACAGCAATGTAACAGAATTATTTGATGTTCCTTCTGAGAGAGAGGTCAAAAAATCTGTAATTAAAACATAATAATAAAATATTTATAAGATAATAAGATACTTTTATAACTTTCTGTTTTGGTGATAGATAGCTACGTGATTCTTAAAATAAGCAATATATAGTGATAATACTAATTACTGTTGTTACATAAGCTAACACGACAATCCCATCGTCCCTCTTCAGTTTTGTGGAAAGCAGAGAAACAAAGAACCGCTGTCCAAACGACTCGACTTGCTACTCCTCAGTCACTCACTCACTACGTCAGTATCTATATTTCAGATTACATCGCCGTTCTTACATTTTGGAGCCAATGTAGCACAGTGTGATTTGGATGACTTGGGGGTTACTTTTCTTACTCAGGTGTGGAACAAAAACCCTCAGGAAGGCCAGGGGAGGATGGCCTGTACGTCCCATTGTGAACGGAAATGGCTTTCAGAAGGAACGTGTCTCGAGCCGGACAGTGTATCTCTCACACTGTTGCTCTTATACCCTAGGCAGTGTCGGGTACCCTGAGGATACAAGTACAATATGCAGGCTGCGGCCTAAGAAGCTTATGACATAAGAATATAGAAATAAACATTGGCAGCACGGGGAAGAGGGTATAAATATTCCAAAAGAATCTAATTTTAAAAACTGACTAGAAATAAGAGATTTTGGGTAGTGATCAGATATAGGACAAAATACATGCAAATTAGGACTTTCTCAACATAAAAATAAGCACTCCAAAATAGAAATGGGAAAGTACATTCCATTCACCCAGCAAACCAAAATTATAAAGTACTTAGGAATAAATTTAACAAGAAAGCCACAGACACTATGAAATCTTAGGAATGACAGAAAAATGCCTCAGCAAATGGAAAGCATAAAATGGAAAGATTATCATAAACACGCCAAATTAGTTAATTTATATGTTATTGTGATTAATATCCCAAGTCATAGAATTACTCTAAGTTCACAGCATTATTTTTTGGAATTGCACATTGCATACGGCAGACCCCCTTCTCCACAGTTGTCCTGTTTCACAGTTGCCTGCGGTTAACCACAGCCCAGAAGCGGCTCATCCTCCTTCCGATTTACTGTCAGAAGGTCAGAAGACACCTCACAACTGTGTCAATCACCTCACTGCGTCTCATGTGGGCATCTCATCACCTCCCATCATCACAAGAAGGGGGAGAAAAGTACAGGATATTTTAAGAGACAGAGAAACCACACTCGTAGGACTTTTATTATAGTGCGTCATTGTAATTTTTCTCTTTTATTGTGGCTAATCTCTTACTGTGCCTAATTTATAAGGTAAACTTGATCACAGGTATGTATGTATAGGGAAAAAAAAACACAGTTTATATGAGGTTCAGTACTATCCATGGTTGCAGGCGTCCATGGGGATCATGGAACTTAGCCCTCACGGATAAGGGGGGACTAACTCTGCATGAACAACAAGGCCACCAGACAAATGATTCGTGTAGAAAAAAAAACTGTAGCCTGAATGACAAAGTCCTCAATGTACAAAGTGCTTCTACAAATGGAAAAGGCAACAAATACTCCAATAGAAAAAAATCGACCAATGAAATGAAGAAAGTTTTCAGAAAAGATTAAAGACAAAACTCCAGCAATTATATCAAGAAACCTTTAAGTCACTAACTGACAGGGGCAATACAATCCAAATAAAAAGGAGATATAACCAACCCTAACACATGCAAATGCTCTAACACTAACAGTGGTGAGGAACATATATGATGCAGAGAGCTACAAGCGGGAGAGTGCTTATGGTGGGCAGTATGTGTATATGTAGTGGGCACTGTATATAGTGGGGAGTGTGCATGCTGGGAAGTGTACACAGTGGGGAGTGTGCATGCTGGGAAGTGTACACAGTGGGGAGAGTGCATGCTGGGAAGTGTACACAGTGGGGAGTGTGCATGCTGGGAAGTGTACACAGTGGGGAGTGTGCATGCTGGGAAGTGTATACAGTGGGCAATGGCTGATGAGACTCTGTAGTAGTAAAAACTTAAAAAACAATCTACCTAATCTGTTGAAATTTAAAAAATATGTCCTTTGACTTACTATATCCATTCCTGGTAATTATCTCCAAAAATAAATAGAAATAAATGAAAGTACCAATATGTAGACACACAAATTTACAAAGATGTAAATTGTGGAGATGGTTGGCATGGGAAAAAAACTGAAATAATGTTAATACCTATCAGTAGGAGAGCAGCTGAATAAATAAGTTTTTTGCCCCATGGAATATTAAAAGGCCATTAAAAAGAATTAATTGGAGCTGCACCAGTTGATTCAGATGTTTCCATGAGGTGTTTTTCAGCAAAATAAATAAAACCCACAAGCAAGATAGAGTAAAACATGTATAATATGGCAGCATTTTTACGAGACAAAATATTCTTTCCATGTGTATATATGTTCTTATACATGTGCCTGTGAGTAGGACTATCAAAGAAAGATACATGTGGAGAGAAATACAGATGTCTACACCGCATGTTGTCAACATAGATTTCCTGAAATGAGTATGGGAGAGGGCACCATGTGAGTTAGGAGGTGAAATGACGGAAAGGCAGCAACTCATAAAAGAAAAAGAAAATAATGCATCAAAAACCATCTATTATGCATTTATATAAAATTATATATGTGAAGATATGTAATTAAGAATTAAGGGGCGCCTGGGTGGCGCAGTCGGTTAAGCGTCCGACTTCATCCAGGTCACGATCTCGTGGTCCGTGGGTTCGAGCCCCGTGTCGGGCTCTGGGCTGATGGCTCGGAGCCTGGAGCCTGTTTCCGATTCTGTGTCTCCCTCTCTCTCTGCCCCCCCCCCCCCCCGTTCATGCTCTGTCTCTCTCTGTCCCACAAATAAATAAAAACGTTGAAAAAAAAATTTTTTTTAAAAGAATTAAGATTCTGTTTTTTAATAAAAAACTTATTTTTATAGGTCAGATTTAATTTTATTAAAAAAAATATTTATTTGTTTGAGTGAGAGACAGCATGAGCAGGGGAGGGGCAGAGAGAAGGAGAGAGAATCCCAAGCAGGCTCCATGCTGTCAGTGCAGAGCCTGATGCAGGGCTTGAAGTCACCAATTGTGAGATCATGACCTGAGCCACAACCAAGA
The DNA here is from genome assembly GCF_014898765.1 of Herpailurus yagouaroundi. NCBI lineage: Eukaryota > Metazoa > Chordata > Mammalia > Carnivora > Felidae > Herpailurus > Herpailurus yagouaroundi. Next base: position 202,615 of record NW_024412419.1, read on the forward strand.
GTCAGATGTTTAACTGACTGAGCCACCCAGGTAGGTGCCCTGAGATTTAATTTTTTTAATGTTTAGTTATTTATTTTTGAGAGAGAGAGAGAGAGAGAGCAAGAGAGAACAGGGGAGGGGCAGAGACAGAGGAGACAGACAGAATCCCAAGCAGGCTCCACGCTGTCAGTGCAGAGCCTGATGCAGGGCTTGCACCCAAGAACTGCAAGATCGTGACCTGGGCAGAAATCAAGTCAGAGGCTTAACTGACGGAGCCACCTAGGTGCCCTCATAAGATTTTTACACATGCATCTTACAGACATGTATTTTCCTAGTGAGGAGACTTCAGAAACATCATGTATTTTAAGACATAACTACAGAGGTCAAATTTTATGTAATCACTCAGCTTTAAAATAAAAATAGACTCCAGTGCCCACATCTTGTTACTCACTGGAAATATGAGTGTACGCAAATTAATCACCTGAACATGAATCAGAAATAGACCATCCCTATTGAAAGAAGAATACGGCATCCCAGGAGACAAAGGAACAGCCAGGTCACACAGTAAGAGTGGGTAATAAAGGACAGGTTTGGTTCCTGAGTGTCTTCCAGGGAGGGGACATGTGGGCAAGCTAACGGCACAGCCAGGAGCCAGCATGAGGGCGGAGACTGCCTGTGGGTCCGCAGGTGAAGGGGCAGTGGATACAGAGCCTGAAGGAGGGGCCATCCTCCTGCCCTCTAGAGCCTTTGACACTTCTACTCCTCCTCCCAGTCCTTATCACATGCTTCCTTCTGGTGATGGCAGTTACTTCTCCCCATGGGACACCTCCTGTACTAGACTGAAAGTTCTTCAAGGACAGGATGTAAGGTAGATTCATCTTTGTACTCGCAAAAGCCACTGCACAATGCTCTTGAATAATAGTGGATCACTATATGAAACATCACCTCCTTTACCATATTGTAGGTGCTGTTACCCTCTGTGCCCACAGAGCAGAATTTCAAGAGTGACTGTCATACAAACGATGAATGGAAGGAGGGATGGAGGCCAGAGCCTGGTGCTTTAAACATTTAGTCTAGTTTAAAACCAGCCTTATGAAATCCTGAGCTCCTAAGAATATATGGCTTAGATCAATATTCAGAATATAAATCTATGAGTATACAAGAAAAATGGCTTATTTTGTTCCTATTTCAAATCAGCAGGATAGCAGTCTTTGGAAGAAATGACAAAATAAATGAGAAAAATTTTAAAGATAAATCTTTGTAAATTAGAGAAAGCCTCTTCTTTTTTTTTTTTTTTTTTTTTTAATTTTTTTTTCAACGTTTTTATTTATTTTTGGGACAGAGAGAGACAGAGCATGAACGGGGGAGGGTCAGAGAGAGAGGGAGACACAGAATCGGAAACAGGCTCCAGGCTCTGAGCCATCAGCCCAGAGCCTGACGCGGGGCTCGAACTCACAGACCGCGAGATTGTGACCTGGCTGAAGTCGGACGCTTAACCGACTGCGCCACCCAGGCGCCCCAGAGAAAGCCTCTTCTGAATGAGAAGAAGCTTTCGCAAGTTACAGTCATGAGAATACCTTTGTATTTAGAGGAGTCTGAGCATTTGTTTTTCTCTTCAACACATTTTAGTTCTATTTGATACTAAAGTTTAACAATTGCTAATTATAATTATATTTGAATTACGACAAAAATATTTACTTTGGGAGCCAGAGTTCAGCGGGGCTTGTGCAGATGACTGCTGTGGTCTTGACAATGGTTTCGGAGGTAATTCTTTAGCCTGGGAGGGACAAAAAAAATGCACATGATTTTAAAATACTTTATTACCATGGAGCATGCGAGGCTTTTTTCTTCTGGAGAATGTATGTGGCCTATTTTACCCCATGCACTTATTAACAAAGCACCCTACGTGAGCACAGGTAGTGTGCTTCGGGCCACACTCAGTTGAAACGGACGCCACATGCAGGGGTTGACAGTGGGTGCCCTTCTGTACCTCGCCTCATCCAGGCACCGCTGACAACCTACGCGGGCACAGCCACCTGGTGACTGGCTCGGCAGCCCCTGGGAGGCCGTGACAACGTAGGCTTGCTGTGGCGGCTTTCATGCCCTGTGATGGGGATCAAGCGACTCCGAAGGGTCTCGTGGAACTTGGTGCGCACGATCGATGCTCGGAGGCCTGAGACCTGTGTGTCAGCAGCTACCGTTAGCACGGCTACTGGTACAAAGTCCTCTCCTCAGAGATGCAAGTATGGAAAACAACCTACGTTTCTCCTCGAGGTTTGTACAGATGACACATCAGAGGTGTATGACATTTTCACAAGGACTTTACGCAAATGAGAGTATAAGGGAAGTGGAGTCGGTTATCAGGAACCTGATATCAAGGGCAGAATATGCTATTTCCTGCGACTGCTAAGAGACACACAAAAAAACCACGCATTACAGCAGGCTTCCTCTGTTGCTTTGCTGCTTTTCTTGCGTTGATTCGCTGTCCTTCATTTTCATACTTTTCAGTAAAGGAATCGAGAATCTCATAGAGATCTTCCGCTTGAGCAGGCCGCGGCACGTCTCCAAATAAAATGTCATAAGCTCGGATGTCTTGACAATAAAACCTAATAAGGAATATCAAATTAAGAACATTTATAGACATAGAGCTTTCCTAGAGCTAAAAGTAGGACACATACCTGTGTGTAGGGATATACTCACATCTAATACTGCACATATACTATTTTTCCAACACTAACTACAAGCTATAACCCGTTAAGCCCCTAAGTTCACTCCCCCAAGATCATCTGTAGAGCCAATCACCATAAATAGTCTGATACACATACTCTTTCTCCAATAATATAAAAATCAAATCACATATACAAACACATCTATATAAACACATGTATGCAAATACATCTACGCTTATGCAAATATACCTACAAGCATATACATTTTTACAGGCTTTTATTTTTTAAGTTTCTTACAAAAATGGGGCCAACAAATACGGCTTTGTAATTTCTTTAAAACTGTTTATTTGCATCAAAACTATATAAAGATTTGCCTTACATGTTTGGAAGCCCTGCAATTAATTAAGAAGTATGTTTGTTTAGTTTATCCAGCTTTACGTGAACTTTAGTGAGAAAGTCTTCTGAAGGCCTGAAATCAGAAGTTTCTAAAAGAATGCTTCAAAAACGAGAAGTAGAAACATCTCTCTTGACTTTATAAGACACAGAGCTCTGCAAATCTTTATTTTTCCCCACTCCTCCTATTTTCCAGTTTCTGTGGCTTACACTGAATATTGTCACATGTGCTTATTAACTCTTTAAAAAATTTTTTTTAATGTTTATTTCTTGAGAGACAGAGAGAGACAGAGTGCAAGTGGGGAAGGGACAGAGAGAGAGAGGGAGACACAGAATCCAAAGCAGACTCCAGGCTCTGAGCTGTCAGCACAGCCCAGCGCGGAGCTCAAACCCACGGACCACGAGATCATGACCTGAGCCAAAGTTGGCTGTTCAACTGAGCCAGCCAGGTGCCCCAGTGTGCTAGCAAACTCTTGAGTGAGTAGTAAATTTTGTGCAGATTTTCCCTGGAAAGCAGGCAGATGAGGTTGGGGGGCAGGGGTTCCTCTGCTGTAACCAGACAGCACTGTCGGCTCCTGCCAAGCTCCCAGCTAGTGGGATCTCTGCCTGCCACGTTCTGAAGGAAGTTTCTCTTGTCAGTCAACCTTTTATCTTCCTCTGAGAAGCCAGACATGTTTTAGAGGGGATGTAGAGAAGCAGTTTGGGGAAAACTTAGCCAGATGCCAGTTTAAAGTACAAGTTCTTCTCCACCTGTCAAAATACTTCTAAATCCGTTTTTTAAAAATCAAAATTGATCTCCATTTTATGGAAAAACAACAAAGGCAGAGAGTCATAATAGACAGCCTCTCATAATGAGGGATATTTTGACTGACCTACAAGTTGTAACTTAGGTACTTTTACAGATGTTTGAAAAATATACTGAATATGATACAGCCAACTAATACAATATTATGTAGCCATTAACTTACACTTATGATTCTTGCAATGCTGGATGGAAAAAAGGATTTGCAATTCTATCTATTATGATTACAATCATATGTGGCAAAACAAGGGAAGTTATGCTTAGGAAAACATTGTCGGGCAATAAAGCAAACTGAGCAGTGTTAATCTCAAAGGGGTAGAATGGGATTTTTTTCCTTCTTTATCATTTTTTGTGTGTGTTTTCTAGATTTTGTCTAAGTACATATTGCTTTATATTGAATCTTTAAATAAAGAAATAGTTAGAGTCAAATGCTGCGTATTCTTAAAATATGTTCTTAAAAAAAGAATATACGAAGTTATTCTGTAAATTACAAAGAACTATGTGAATCTATGACGTACTATTTTTCTCATCACACTTTCCTCAAATTAAAATTATTTGGCTTGCACTTACTTTCGATTAGTTTCTTTCCTTTCAATCAAACAACTGCCTTCCAGAGATACGCCAGCAAAGAGTCCTCTAGATTTGCAGTACGTGAAGACGGCAGCGGAGCTCCGTAGGGCAACATTTCCTTCCAAATTCCTGTGAAATACAAGGTTTTGCAGGAGAGAACCAGACTGGCAAGAGGACCGATCGTAAAGACGATTATCTGAACAGCACTGCACTTCTCCCTCCAAAGAGTGACATCATTCTAATCTCAGGACACTTGTTTTCATTCATTACTTCCTATTGGCCTGAGCTAGATGTGTTTAGAGTGGTCTAGAGCAAGGACAGGGCAGGGGAAGGACTTGTTATTTAAAACCATTAAAAAATGATGTGATATACAGAGGACCGCCTTGTACCCAATTCATGGAAAGCTGATAATTACCAACCTTGTCTTCCTTTCTTAAAACAGCAACGTACATTTCAAGAGTCCTAAAGACTGTGGGTTCTTTTTACACTGACTATTTTCATGGAATTTAGAAACGTTTTCAGAGGATTGTACTGTGTTAGCTTTTGTAAACAGTCTGAGCTTTCAGAATTTCTAAATTGCTCAGTTGACCCCAGAATAGTTGTTTGTTAACCGAGAGGGAACATGCAGCATATATACTGTAAACATCACGCCAGTGAGACACTTTCATTTTAAGTTTTCACTAGTTTGAAGACGAGTTTTGTTTTCTTTCTTGATCAATACTGTCTTTTATCAGTTAATTCAATTTGACCTGGCTCCTTCAAAGCTGAAAGGTACATTTTATGTTCAATTCCAGTAGATACGATGGCCTTCATTTCTGAAATATTTAGTTTCCTTTTGTGTGTTCTAGTTTTAAATTTTCTCATTTTATCACACTGCCTATGTTTTCTATTTCTTCTAAAGAGCCTCAAACCCTCTGGGACATATGTAAATCATGAATCAGTTTCATTTCAATTCAAAGTTCCTCCTAATGCAAAACTGTATAGTTTTGTGTTTTTTTAAATTTTTTTTTTCAACGTTTATTTATTTTTGGGACAGAGAGAGACAGAGCACGAACGGGGGAGGAGCAGAGAGAGAGGGAGACACAGAATCGGAAACAGGCTCCAGGCTCTGAGCCATCAGCCCAGAGCCCGATGCGGGGCTCGAACTCACGGACCGCGAGATCGTGACCTGGCTGAAGTCGGACGCTTAACCGACTGCGCCACCCAGGCGCCCCAAAACTGTATAGTTTTTAAGCCATTACTCTCCAACAGCTGTTCAGAAACTATGTCGTAGTACTCACCTTCCCAGGGGCCCAACTGCCACAGTAAAATTCCCTCCAAGTGTCAGGTTACCACCTTTTGCAAAAGCTTCTACTGCTCTGTCATAATTCAAAATTATTACCAAATCTGATACCTGAAAATAAAAAAAGCCCATTCATTTAAGAATAATTGTCTAAATATCATTTAAAATACATGTTGATTAGAACCCAAATATACACCATATAATGCAGCGAGAATTTCAATGTAGACAATGAAAGAATATGAAGGAAGGGTCATTGTTGTTTTGAGCTGAGGATTCACACAAGGGACATTTGCACAGGTCAGTGTGGCAGACACCCCCGACCATGTGCTGTGGGGCTCCATACAAACCTCCCCGGTCCACCCGACAAGCTGGTAATGCGGGTGACGACAAAGGTCTAGTAAGGTTAAGAGGACTGTCACAGTGATAGCCAGAACACATCAAACATAGGTAGATCAGAAAGATCGAAAGTACTCTTTTAAACTAAACACATCAAGAAAGCCAAGCAAAGACCACACAGCTAACAGTGAGGGCAGAAGGTCAAGGGTTCTCAATGACGTTTGCACCCTAAAATCCCTGGCAAGGCCACGTGCCTACCACCAGTAAACTGCACATCCACTTTCTTTTTGGCCTCAGAATTCGAAATGCCAGAAGGAAACTAGTTAACCATTAGTTAGTGCCTCCTACTAAGTTAGTTCTCTAAGGGCAAAAATTAGAACGTGAGACGGCTCAAGACATGCCAACAAGGACGGCATTTGGTTTTCAAGTTTGCCGGAGCTGTATGCAAGCCCCATGAGAGCCCAGAAATACAGAGAGCCCTCAGGGGACACAGCCCTTGGGGGACACAGCCTTCCAGGGACAAAGCCCTCTGGGAGAACAGCCCCCTGGGGGACACAGCCCTCTGGGGACACAGCCCTGGGGGGACACAGCCCTGGGGGGGACACAGCCCTCCAGGAACATAGCTCTGGGGGGGGGGACACAGCCCTCAGGGGACAAAGCCCTCTGGGACACAGCCCTCAGCCTCAACATTCAAACGGAGTGTTGACATTCTGCATGCCAAGACACCTTCCACCCCTTACACCACTGGGCCCTTCTCTGCACATTGACTTTAGTGGGCTCAGAAGTTGAGCCTAGCCTCTAACAGTAATTTTTCCTTAGCTTACACCTGGACACCCTCCTCATTTTTTTTTTTTTTTAACGTTTATTTATTTTTTGGGGACAGAGAGAGACAGAGCATGAACGGGGGAGGGGCAGAGAGAGAGGGAGACACAGAATCAGAAACAGGCTCCAGGCTCTGAGCCATCAGCCCAGAGCCCGACGCGGGGCTCGAACTCACGGACCGGGAGATCGTGACCTGGCTGAGGTCGGACGCTTAACCGACTGCGCCACCCAGGCGCCCCAACACCCTCCTCATTATTAAAGTAAAAGAGCTCATCCAAACTCTCTCTGGAAAAGCTAAATCATTTCTCTCAAATCACACTATTGGGTGAAAGCAAGACTGATCAGAGTTGGCTCATGGTGAACTCTGGCCTTTGCTATAACAAACAGTTGAGTGATCCATATATGGGTGTTTTCAGAGCTTTGGGCTTTGTTAAGACTGTCCTGAAAAGAAAATGCTAATAGTCTTTAAACCAAGTCTTTGCACTATCTTTCCTTAGACCATTGACTTTCAGATCGTTTTTGTTTTTAATGAATTGTGTGTGAATTATAAAACATTGGAAATTCTCTGTAGTTTACATAATTGAATCAGTACTATAATCTTAGTGTTAACTAATGTCTGAGCTAAGGAAGGCCACCAGATCCTGTCAGAAGATGACCTAGTCCCTAACTTCATATACCTTCAGAACCTTAACCTGGTCTGGATTCCAAAACAGAGCATAAATCTAAAGTTCCTGCAGATCACATTCATATTTCACATGTCCTAAAGATGCTATCGCCTACAGGAGGCAGCATGGTGGGCTGAGAGATCACAGAGTGTCCTGGATGCAAGAGATCTGCTTTGGCTCCCCCTGCTGTGGTTGGTGCTGTTGGCTCCCTCAGCCCTGTACCAGAGGCACACCACCTGCTGCCCACGGACGGAGAGAGTGGTGGTGCCCAGATGCCACCCCGCTTGCCTCGAGGCTTAACAAGGCTGTTATGTGATTTGCCTTCTCCTGTTGTCAGACCAGGTTGAGTTTACCTGGGACCATCCCTTGCTCCAACTCTACTCTTTCTCTGTCCTGCTTCCTTAGTCTCTTACGGTTTCAGCCCTGAGAACATTTGCTCAAGAAATCACATGTACCCTAAGCCCTGTCTCAGGCTCTATATCTAGTGAACCCAACCAAGGACAACCATACCCTTGCTGTGTGATCTTAGGCAAGATGCTTAATGTCTCCGTATATTGAATATACTCACGTGTGCCCTACCTACCTGGCCTAAAAATCCATGGGAAATTATGTAGACGGAAGTCATAGTCAGGAACAGACAGGGTACTACAAGTGACGAGACCCAGGGCTGACTTCTCACCTGATTATCCATGGAACCAAGAACACATAGTCCTTCTACTTATGGACAGAGGCTTGAACACCAGGACCGCTAAGGAACGCGGCGCCCAATGCCACAAACAGCCTGCTGAGTGGTTTCAGGGCCAGAACCCTCCATTTGAATGGCCTGTCTGTCACTGTCTGGCTACCTCCTACTGGGGAACTCACATCACCCAGTTCTTTCATGTGCAAAATGAGAGCAGTGATAACCGTTCTCCATGGCTATGGGATGGAACTGATTCTATAAGAATATATGCAAAAGTTTTACAAAAATGTTAACTGCTATTGTTCATCCATTCTAAAACGGAATGGCAGATAATTACATTATTCAACAAATATTTACTAGCATAAATTGATTATGTGAGTGCTCTCTGTGTCCTTGAAAGCTTAAGATAAAGACATTGAGACTCACTCTGGGTTTCTACTTTGTGCTCGATACTTGGCCAGTCTGAGGACTAGGCATGAAGAGAGAACATCTATGCCCTCAAGGTACTCACAATCTACATTAAGGTCCAGATAAGAAAACCAACAGGCTAACACCTGTGTGGAACATTCTGTCAAGTTGGGAACCTGCTGCTGGAAAGAAGAATGCCAGTAGAGGAACCTGAATGAGCCCTAGGTGGTTGGGGACTAATTTCTCTCCGTAACTGAGGGTGTCTATCTGGCTCGCCATTGGCCACAGGTCTGCTGCCTTTTTACTGGAAGCCAGGGCCGCTGCTGACAAGAACGGTCCTGCTTCACAAGAGCTGCTGTATCAAGGGAACCTCTGCTTCCTCGCTCACTCGAAGTGGGCCGGAGAGCTCTGTGAGAGCAGCAGCAGAAAACTCGTGCTCATGATAAAGTCTGAGAATGCTCTGTGGAGAAGCACAAGACTTCTTGCCAACGTTGAAAAAGAACTGACTGCTTGCGCATTATGATTACCCTCTGGGACATATCTGTGGGCCTCAGGGAGGCAAAGTCAGGTTGTGTTTAAGAAGTATAAAGCCAGTCTTTCTAACCCCTAGGCAATTCCTCTAATCTCTACTTGAAATAGGCATTTTAAAAAGCTAATGATCTTCCTCCATGTATGCTAGTTAAATGAAAGTCCAGGGTTAATTTCTTCTATATGCCAGGAGGGTAAGATCAAAAGTTTCTATAAATCACAAGCACAAGTAAGTATTGCAAAGGTAAAGAGGACATTCACAATAAAAATTATAATAGTTTATGCCACTCTAAATGCACTCACTTAATAAGCCAAGAGGGAAGGCTACTGTTGCCTCTATCTTACAAGTGAAAAATCGCAGATCCCGGGAGAAGAGGGCCGCTCAGTGCACAGGGCTGCAGGTGCTCCCGGGTCTGGTACAGTCTCTGCTCTTACAGCCCAACCACTACCCCACACTGCCTTTGGAAGATAATCGAGTATATCTCTATAAAATGTTGACTTTGAATCTTTCTATTTCACATATTAATGATAGGATTACACGTTACTACACTTGTTTTCAAGGCTGTTAACATGCCCATACCCGGATATTCCAAGGAGCCATCACGGGGAGTCCCATTTTCACATTTTCAGTTTTTCATATGCTAAACTTCCTGCAGTCACCCTTACTTCATCTCTCATCAGCTTGGAAACAAATGCTGTTTGAGGCCCAGAGCACCACCCAGCTTCCAGTGGTGGGAGAGGGGTGACGAGGTGGGGGGGGGCACTCACACCACCAGTTGAGCATCATCCATGCAGAGAGCACCGCCTGTCGGCAAGGAGGTGCAGGCAGGGATGAAAATGTACTGCCCACACAGGGCGATGCTTTGTATGGCTTTGGTCTGGTTGAATATCCAACAAAAAGGCAGTTACGATAGGGAAAGCTAAAATATATATCTCTTTTTATAGTACAGATTAATGGAACAGGGAGTAAAGAAGGTCACATAAAGGTGAAATAAGAGTGGTGGAAAGGCCCGTGTCTAATGAGGCCAAGGGAATTTAAAACTGTGGCCACAGAGAAAATGCATAAAAAGATGGCTTAGGACAAAACTGACCAGAACTTGAGAAGAAAGTGATTTGAGACTATTAGGAGATTCGATCTGCCCATGACTTAGCAATACCGCCATGGATGAAAGATTAGCATCATGCAGAAGGTAATCTCTAAGTAACAGACCTCTGCAAACAGGGGTGCTCAGGGCCTGCCTGAGAGGCCATGGTCGTCAGGAACCAAGTCACAACATGAAACCATGCAAAGGCAGTCTTTACTCCAAGCATCTGAAGCAACCTGAAGATATAACACAACTGGATTTTGCCACCCATGAAGATACACTGTATTAAGCCCGGTAAGCCCAGGATCTAAGCTCTGGCCTATTCGACAACCCGCTGCAGAGGCTAGCAGCTTCGCAATGAGCAAGTCACAAGTGGCCAAGTACAGTTCATCCGCTTTGAGACATTCCTGCTCCCCAGACATGCTAGAGATGGACCCAGCAAAATGCCACTCTCGATGAAAGATACCGGTAGACATTAGAATGTTAGCAGTGGGGATTCATCCAGAAAGGGAAACACATGGAATAAAATATATTCCATCGATGGTGAAATGAGAACTGTAGATACTCTCTCAAGCTTCACGTAGTAAGTTGAAGTTGTGTTTTCACACACTTACCTCAATTCCTATTTCAAAGCCTCCACCAAGCCCAGCTATGCCGATGGCTGACGGTGCAGACCACTCTAACAAACACAAAGAAGCAAACGTTACTCTAACATTAAAACTGCTTGGCACACACATATGGGAAGGAAAATGCTAAAATGTGAACAGATAGCATTTCTTTTAAAATAATGAGACTTTGGTATTTCCCCCTGTGTTTTCAAATGTTCTTTAATAAGCCTATATAATTTTAAGTTAAAAATATTTGAAAGGTATTAGATATTGAGTCCCACAGACTCACAAATTCATGCCCCCTGATCCTTCTCTACAAACGTGCATAACACAAAACTACTGAATCCTCACCTACTAAACATATCTAATTTTAACTCTCAACATTTGTATAACGTTTTACAAAATAATTGAGCTGTAATTCTAGTTTTTAGTTAGAGTTCTATCGTAGATATAACAGAGCGAAAGGATTCAAAAAAGTTTATTATAATCACTTCTAAGGGTGACACAATAATAAACCATTTCTATTGTAAATCTCTGAGGGCAAAAACTGGTCTTTTTTTGCGTAGTAGCACAAGAAATAGGCTATCTGTTCAAGATTATTAAGATTTTAACAAGATAAATTTCCTTACATTTTAAAACTTAGTACAATAATTCCATTTGAATTAGGGAGAAAATTAATCTGATGGGGGGAGGGTGGGAGGGTCTAGATAAAGTCCTTTCTGCAGATGCTTATTAGTTTCCTAACCTAATTTGTGTTCTAGGTAACAGGATATTGCTTGAATATATTTAGAACTAATCTACCCAGGCTTAGGGGAGTTTGTATTACAGAAATTAGCGTCATATAACCCCAAAGTTGTTTTCCATTTCCTATGTTAGGAGCTGTCGCTGTTTGAAGACTGCCCATCTGGCCAGGATCTGGGGAATTTGCTGCTTCTCTTTTGTTTTTGTTTTGTTTTTTAATGTTATTTATTTTTGAGAGAGAGGGAGAGAGAGCATGAGAAGGGGAGGGGCATAGAGAGGGAGACACAGAATCGGAAGCAGGCTCCAGGCTCCGAGCTGACAGCACAGAGCCTGACATGGGGTTCGAACTCAAGAGCTGTGAGATCATGACCTGAGCTGAAGTCAGACACTCAGCTGACTGAGCCACCCAGGTGCCCCAGGGAATCTGCTATTTCATTTGGGCAGCTTTTAAATTATGCTCTGTGAGAAGCGCCTGGGTGGCTCAGTCAGTTGGTTAAGCGTCCGACTTCGGCTCAGGTCATGATCTCGTGGTTCGTGAGTTCGAGCCCCGTGTCGGGCTCTGTGCTGACAGCTCAGAGCCTGGAGCCTGTTTCCGAGTCTGTGTCTCCCTCTCTCTCTCTCTCTCTGACCCTCCCCCGTTCATTCTCTGTCTCAAAAATAAACGTTAAAACAAAAATTTAAATTACCCTCTGTGGACTGAGCATCTGGACTCAAAAGTGAGAAATACAGGGGAGATAAGAGCAGCAGAAAAGCCCAGTAGAAAAGTCCTCCTGAGATTCTGAGACCCCAGAGGTTGACAGATCTCCACCTTCACAGAGAGCTACCTGTCACCACTGTGGAAACATCTCACAGACTTTGAGCCCACAGAAGGGAGGTGCCTTTGAATGTGCTTCTACTTGGGCTGGTTGTACTGCTGGGAAGTCTGCCCGTTAAAACGTGGGTAGTGCTTGAGAAGAGAACTTGGTTGTTTCTGATTCTTAGCCAAGGGCTGAACAAAGAAGGATGAAGAAACCTACCACGCTCCTGTGAGTTGGGTTCAAAGCGAAAACAACCAACTTACTTCCATCGGGAAGACGCGCCAGCACGACCCCACTGCCTCCTCTAGCAGTTACTAGAAATCCAGCCTTTATCACAGACAATATCGCAAGGCCCTTGGCTTTAGCAATTACATGGGCTGCAAAATTAAAGATAACGAGCAGGTGAGCATTTTTAATGGACTTTCCTGGATAGATGTTCAGGGGTTGAGCAGATTCAGTACACACAGCAGTCTCCTTGGCAGGACCCAGGGCTCTCAGTATGAGCCTTAGTGGGACATATGAGCTGAAAAAAACTCGGTTACGCAGCACGTGCACCTGGGCCTCCCTGCCCCACCTCCTTCCTTGTAGGTTTCCAATGCTACACCTAACGTCACAAGCGCTCAAACATCCTGCAACCGCTGTGATAAATGAGATATACAAATGAGATTTTTCAGTGACATCTACCAGCAGGACAAATAATTTGGAGATTTCAATTAATTGAGAACATAACTCATAATATAAAGATCCATACTGTACTAAGTACTAAGGAGAAACTTGCTGCAAGCTGTGGAACTTTGATCTGAAATCCATACAGTTAGTTCACCTTTTACTAATATGAAAATCTGGATTCAAACACAGAAAAACCAAGTGATTTTGCCACTTTAAAAGACTTTTAACTTTGTAAAATGATCTATTTGAGTATTCGAGTAACACATAACTACTAGTGTACTGAGAATATAACTTAATTTAGAAACCACTGGTTTATTCACATTTCAGGGAAGTTCACATAAAACGAGTTATTAATATATGTGCCTAGTAAACACTGTGCCTCCCTTTTCTGTGGATTTATTCACAAAACAAAAATTCTGTGGATTTATTCCCTTCAAATAACAAGGGAAGCCTCAACATTTGAAATTACCCTTGGACCCCAATGTCCCTGTTTTTTTTTTTTTTAACAGAGCAATATTGGTTTCAGGAGGAGAATTTAGTTGTTCATCAGTTACATACAACACCCAGTGCTCCTCCCAGGCATCCAGTGCCTCCTTTTTGTATTTCAAAACGTTATAAGTATATTGTAATGCGGTTGAAAGCTGTATTGTATATCACATAGGTTTATTTTTACAACCCCACTTTGGTAGAACATCTTCGTCCACACCTCGACTCCACTCTCAATGTGTGTATGGTCAGGATTGCCTCTATTTAGATACAGCAAAAGTAGATGAACATATTTTAAGTATCAGGTTTGTTTTTATAGATTTTCTACCCAAATTCAGGAACACTAAAATACCAGTAATGCCTAACTGATTTGCCATCATGATGGAATTTTACTGCACAAAATCCATGAGAGGTAATCCATACTCAGATGTTTCTGTGTTAGGAAATCCAGTTTTTCCATAAATTGGGCTAGCGGGCCACATACGCAGATGCTGATATATATCAAGAAATGTCTTCTATCTCCTGCTTCAGAATACTGCTACTGAAAATTCAGTTTTTCTGATTGAATTTTCTTCAAGTCCTAAAGTAGTCCTTCTCAAACCTGTGTGTACATATAGATCACTGGAGATCTTGTAAAAAATGCAGATTCTGACTCACTAGGTCTAAGTGGGGCCTTGAGGTCCTGCGGTTCTAACGCGCCCCCAGGTGATGCCCAGCGGCACTTTGAGTAGCCAGGCTCTAAGAAGCACTGTTTTCCTATGATGGAAGTGGTGGCTGGGCCAAAATAACAATAATAATAATAATAATAATAATAATAATAATAATAATATAACAAATTTAAAAGTTTTTAATATTTAAAGTTCTGCTAAATAACTTTAAACATCTGACTTAAGAAGTTAAAGTGGTTAAAAAAATCAAGTAGTCTTTGTCATGCTGGATCAGAGTCGTGGTGGTTAAGAGGGAAATTAGTCTGCAGCACTGCCCAAGGTAGCCGGCATGTGAACCTTCTTTGCTCGTGGCAAAGACGAGTAGTCCACGAAACACCCTGTAGAGATAAGTGCTAGTGGCAATGGGCAGGTAGTGGCTCCCAAAAGGTCATCTCTAGACTCAGGTCTTATGTGGTCAGCCTCGCACTAGAATCACATGGGAAGCATTGTTAAAAATGCGCATTCCTGCCACACTGCTACCAGGGTCTGATTCAGCAGGTTTGCAGGAACTTTAAGCACTGTATTTTAATGAGCCAAGGAATATGATATGTAGCTGTGTTGGGAATTATTGATTAATGTCTTGTTAAACCACTATAAAATGTAAATATCTTATCTAGAAAGAGAAAACCCAAAATTAAAATTTATTTATGAGATTAGCTAGTGAGTTTGCAAGATAAACTTACAAGGCCTCAGAAACTGAGGACAAGAACAGGTGAGTTGGGAGAAAACCAAAGTGGACACCATGAAGGGGAGGCAGGAGAGGCCGCCTCCACAAAGGCAGAAGGCAAAGGGAGGTGTGGGGGTCCCCCAGAGAAGGAGGGAAACACTACTCTGTGGGCTTGCTGCTCTTAGGGGGTCTGCCTGGCGTCAGGAAGTGCACCAAGTAACTTAAACAACAAAACAACTTTAGAAATGAATGGTATATATTTTATTTACCAGGAATGATCTTATCAGGTCCATTTCTGGAAGTTATTTCTGTGAATTCTCTTAGAATTTTAGCCGCCTTTTTTGCTTCCGATTTCAGATTGGAAGGTATGGGATTATTCACTGAAAGATTAAAAAAAGAGATTTTAATGAAAAAATCTAGTACATACAAGTTAGAAAATTATTATAATTTCATTTTTTCTCATGCACAATTGAGCATTAATAAATTGTATCCTTCCAGACAAATAAACTGAATTGGAAATCCTGAAATTATTGTCTCATCTCTATTTTCCTGACAAATTAAATTCATTCTGAGATTGGGAAACCCTAAACTCTCAAAATCCCAGAAATTATAAAATCATGGGATTCTAAAGGATCTTAAACAAAATATGGTCCAGTCTCTCAATTATACACCTTCTCTGTGTAATTCTTAATTTACCCCAATGGTAATTTAAAAATATTAAAATTTAAAGAATCAACAAAAGATGTAATTTATAACTGCGCATAACAAAAAATATATAATTTATTGCAACTGTCCAAAATAAAAAATATGAACTTTACTGTATCTGGATACTTTTGTCAAAAATGTTGAACTGTCTGTATAGATTGTCCTTATTAGTAAAATCCTAAGAGACTCAGGAACTGAGTGGTTACTCCAATGTGTTTGTACAGCATTCTACCTGTCAGGCTTTCCTGGGTGTTCATAAACTCATGCAAGCAAGCATGTACTTGTTCCAACAAGTGTGCAGATAATCCTCCCAGACCTGAAGTATGTGGGGATAGACCATCTCTTTATCACAGGGAAAGGAATCAGAAGAGCCAAAGAAGCCAAGAGGCTTCAATGTAAAGTCTGCTATTCAGGCCATCGGATGAAATTTTCATTTCAGAGATTGTTTTCAGCTCTGAAAGTTCCATTTGGTTGTTTTTATTCTTTCCATTTCTGTTCTCATTATGTTTATGTTGTTCTTTAAATACTTGAGCATATTTTAAAAGGTGCTTTTTTTATCCTTATCTGATAATTGCATCATCTCTGGCCTTTCCAGATCTGTTTTTGACAGATTTTTCTCTTGCTATGGGTTAGATTTTCCTGTTTTCTATTTCTGGTAAAATTTGATGGTTGCTAGATATTGTGAATATCACCACATTGAATGTCTGGATTTTGTTGTCTTCCTTAAACAGAGTTGATGCCCTTAGCAGCAGGCTATGCAGGGACTGACCTGCATATCAAACTTTCCAAGGCCTGCTTCTGTGTTTTGCTTTGGTGCGTGTACAGTCGTTTTGATGTGAGCCCTCCAAGTGTGGTGTGATTCTTTGGGCTCGCTCCCCAGTGTGCTCAGGGCTTAATGAGCAGACGGTGGGAACTGTTATCCCACAACCTTCACTGAACTGAAAACAGTTCACCTCACAGCTTCCTGGTAGCTGTTCTTGGCGCCATCTTGAAAGTTTTACGCGTAAACCTAGGGTTTGGGACTCGCCAAGGGTTCATGGGTCCTCCAGCAGATCTCTCGGGCCTACTCCCCTCCGTGAGGCTGCCTTGCCAGTTCAGATGCATGGCTTCCCCAAACTCCGTTGTCTCCTCCATTCAGCAAGAGAACAGAAAGTGCAGGAAAAGGGGCAATCGCGGGGTTCCCCTCCTCTCTGAGATCTCGGGCACACTCACCCATCACCCAATATGTGAAAGCAGACATTCGGTGTGTTTGCCTAATTTCTAGGGTTTACAGTCAGTGGCAGTGCCAGCACCACTCTCTCTGGCATGAAGCTCTCAGTGTACTTTAATTTGTTCTTTTGTGATGAGTGATGTTACACATCTTTCCATTTCCATCAAGTCTTCTCCATAGTGTCCTGTTGGGGGGTATTTCTCTGTTTCTTATTCATTTATAAAGTAAAGGAATTAACCTTTTTCTGGATCATGAGTTACAAATATTGATTCGCTGTTTGGCACTTGTCTTTGGAATTTTCTTATGTTTTTCTACTTTTTGTCTTAATGAAATCAAATTCATCTTCTAAGTTTTACAAGTATCTTTAATGAAATGAAATGCTCGATTTCATATGGAAAAAATAAGCAAGAAAGTATAGGGAAAGTATTTAAAAGAAGAATAATGAGAGGACGAGCTCTGCCAAAGCCACAACATATCATAAAGCATTGGGGCGCCTGGGTGGCTCAGTTGGTTGGGCGTCTGACTTTGGCTCAGGTCATGATCTCACAGTTCGTGAGTTCAATCCCCACATTGGGCTCTGTGCGGACAGCTCAGAGCCTGGAACCTGCTTCGGATTCTGTGTCTCCCTCTCTCTCTCTGTCCCTCCCCCACTCGCACTCTGCCTCTCTCTCTCAAAAATAAACAAACGTTAAAAATAAATTAAAAATAAAATAAAATAAAGTGTCAATAATTTACTTGATAGTAGATGCAAATATAGGCAGAAAAACCAATTTTACAAAATAGAAAATTCAGAAATTGACCCAAATATATAAAATACCTTGATGTATAATAAAGATAACATCTTAAATCAATGCAGAAAAGCTGTGTTACACAATAAATAGTGATCTTTTGCCGGGCGGTGGGGGGGGGAGCAATGAAAATTCATCCACAGCTTCATGCTACATGGGGATAAACTCCAAATTCATCAACAGTTTGAAATGCCAGAAATCAAACCATAACAGAACCAGAAATTATGGGAGAATTACTTTTCAAATTCATAGTACAAAAGGCCCAACCAAGTATGACAAAAAACTTCTATATTTTTTTTTAAATTTTTTTTTCAATGTTTATTTATTTTTGGGACAGAGAGAGACAGAGCATGAATGGGGGAGGGGCAGAGAGAGAGGGAGACACAGAATCGGAAACAGGCTCCAGGCTCTGAGCCATCAGCCCAGAGCCTGACGCGGGGCTCGAACTCCCGGACCGCGAGATCGTGACCTGGCTGAAGTCGGACGCTTAACCGACTGCGCCACCCAGGCGCCCCAAAAACTTCTATATTTTTATATGATCAGAAATTATGGCATAAACACATTGTAAACATAATGGAAAAAGTATACATATGCCAATGTTGGGGGGAAAGCCACCCCTGCTGTTAATATCCCCCAATACTACTGTCTGCATTTCAGTGTATGCTTCAATTGATTCCTATTGCCAAATATGTAGATTATTTCCATTTTTAGCTTTTAGAGATACCACTGTTGGATGACCGTTATCTTAGGGTAGAATCTTAGGGGTTGGGAATCGACGAATAAAAACAACCCATAATTTGTTAGCTTATATTACTTTATAAATTGCCTCTGGGGGCGCCTGGGTGGCGCAGTCGGTTAAGCGTCCGACTTCAGCCAGGTCACGATCTCGCGGTCCGTGAGTTCGAGCCCCGCATCAGGCTCTGGGCTGATGGCTCGGAGCCTGGAGCCTGTTTCCGATTCTGTGTCTCCCTCTCTCTCTGCTCCTCCCCCATTCATGCTCTGTCTCTCTCTGTCCCAAAAAATAAATAAACGTTGAAAATAAAATAAAATAAAATAAAATAAAATAAAATAAAATAAAATAAAATAAAATAAAATAATAAAATAAAATAAAATAAAATAAAATAAAATAAAATAAAATAAAATAAATTGCCTCTGAAAAATACCACCCAGGTTTAGATCACTGGGTATTACCATAAAAAACGTCCACTGTCATGGGGGACACTGGTAGAGGCAAAGGCCATACGTCAGAAAAACAGGGTGACAAATTTCATTTGAGTTTATCTGAATGCCAGTGAATTTTTCTTTAGTTTGTTTGCATGTCCTGTTTTGCACATTTTCTGTCCATATTCTTTGCCTGTTTTTCTGGCATCATATTCTTTAGTCTATAATTGTGCTCACGCCGCAAATCTGTATCTCTGCTTGCTTTTTAAAACAATTATTATTTTTCAGCATTTGTTTTTATTTCTATGGGAACATGTCTCTGGGCTTTCTACTGTTATCATCTTTTTAACTATTATTGTGACTAAAGGCTTTAATTTAAAAAAAAGAACTATACAGGCACAGCTTATATTTTATACTAAATATTTGACCCACCTCAAAGTTATATTGGTATAGAATATGAAGAACCTAATATTTTTTAATTATTCATTTATTGATTTTATTTTTTAAGTGTTTTTTTTTTTATTTATTTTGAGACAGAGGGGGTGCAGAGAGAAAGGGAGAGAGAATCCCAAGCAGGCTTCATGCTGTCAGTGCAGAGACCAATGCAGGGCTCAATCTCACAAACCACAAGAGCATGACCTAAGCCACAGTCAGATGCTTAACCAACTGAGCCACCCAGGCACCCCAACATTTGGCCCTTTAAAGTACATGTTATGGAGATGGTTCCATAAGCCATGACTTCAGGCGACACAATAATGACATACGATTGTTTTTTGATATTTATTCCACAGTGATCAAGAAAATACATATATGGTAAAGGGCATTTCCAACTTTCCAAATTTCCAGTACAGTATTGATGCAATTGATAGCTTTTAAAAGCCATGATTGGTGAGCATATACTGAGATAGGAGTGACTTCATTTCCATTTTGGTTGCTAAGGAGAAGGTATGTGAGTCAGCAAACAGGAGTAGAACTACGAAATTGACTAATACAACTTCCTCTGTTCATAAGGTACATGCATTGACTGTAATTTGCATTATAACTAGACGAAGTATTTGAGCTCCTAATTTCTGCTGGTTTCTAAGATGAGGCCTCAAACCTTACTCTTCATGGGTTGAATGAATTGCATACAGAGGGTTTGGCTTTATTGGTTTTGTGTCTGGACAGCTAGTTGCCCACACACATGTGTGCTTCCTGTGTTACAGGGAGCACTGTCCCCGAGAGGCAGGTGCCCAGAGAAGGTGACGTGTGTCACTTCTATGCCACGACAGCTGAGACGTATTGCTTTCTCCACCCTCTCTTTCCCATCACTGGCTGGCTGAAGAGGACTTTGATGGCACAGCCACAGGGGGGAAGGATGGGTCCCCTGGGTCCCCTGGGTCACCAGCTGGGTCACCGCCTGGGGAAAGCTGTCCGCCACCTGGAACATCCACACTAGACTATTACGTGCTGGAGAAGTGGCTCTTACTGTGTTAGGTAATTGAGATATGGAGGCTTTTTATTGCAGCTAATATTACCCAATTATTACATTTTAAAAATTAATTCTAAATTTTGAAGAAGAAAGATGGGGGAGAAGTATTTGTAATTTTCATTTTCTAACTTAGGACTAGATTTGACTTGTTTTATATACGTATATTCTAATCACTTAGGTAGTTCGGAGAGGTGGAAACATGGGTAAAAATGCTATCAAATACGATACTATATGTTAACGTTCTTACTTCTTTGATTAAATAGTATTTATAATACACTATTTGCAAGTCCTTCTAGAAAAAAGCAAAGCAGTGTTTTGCTTTTTCATGAAATGTTAAAACCTTTAAAGATGCCTCTTCTCGGGGCACCTGAGTGGCTCAGTCGCTTAGGGCGTCCAACTCTTGACCAGCTCAGGTCATGCTCTCATGGTCCTGAGATCAACCCCCCAAGCTGGCCTTAGGATCTCTCTCTCACCCCCTATCCCCCACTCGAGAGCATGCACATTCTTTCTCAAACAAAAAAGATCTATCTTCTCTATGCCGACAACACCCATCAGTGTACATCTTGGAACAATTCAAGGTGCTAGGGTCCTATCCTGCGCTTCCGTCACTTGCCTAGCTCTGCCGTCTTTCACAGCTATAACACCCCCCGCCCTGCTCACCTAGAGCAGGTGCAGAGCCTGGGTCCAAGCAGGAGGTGGAATGCGCAGAGCTGGTTGAGAGGGAGGTCGGCTGTGAGAATTACCCGTTTTGGATGGCACCCTAGGCTGACACAGCCCTCACTAAGGACCAGTTTGGAAGAGGTGTGCACCTCTTTGGAGAGGATGTGGTGCCTGCAGGTGGCAGAGGGGCCATGTTCCCCCAGGCTGGGCCTGTTCGGGGGCTGCTGGGCCACCCTCTGGGGTACAAGCAGTCAGCAGCTGGTGGCACGGGCCAGCCGTGGGAGTCTGGCTGCCGGAAAGAGCTGAGGAGGTCTGGTTTCTGAGCAGAGGGGCCAAGAGGGGAGTATCCGGCCAGGCCCAGGCTTCCTGGTCCTAGAGGGGTCCTCTCCTGGGCCCGTGGGAGGGCGGGTAGGATCCACCCGGGTCCTCTTGGCACATGGCTGATGCCTGCCTGTCCCTCCTATCACATTCCTCCTGCACCCTGTACGGAGGAAGCTCATCACCGTGCCCGCTTTAAAGGAGTAATACTTTAAGGAGCTCTGTTAAGGATCCCAGAGCCCACACTGAAGGACACCCTGGGAGGTAAGGGGCAGTAAATTGATGAGGGACCCCACAGGGGTTGGCAAGCCATGGCCCTGGGCCAAGTCCAGCCACCACCTGTTCACCTATGGCCTAGGAGTTAAGAACAGTGTTTACATTTTTAATATTGTGTGTGTGTGTGTGTGTGTGAGAGAGAGAGAGAGAGAGAGAGAGAGAGCACTCACGCATGTGTGAGCACAAGTTGGGTAAGGACAGAGAGAGCAGGAGAGAGAATCTTGAGCAGGTTCAAGGCCCAGTAAGGGGCCAGACACAGGGCTCCACCTCTCAACTGTGAGGTCATGACCTGAGCTGAAATCAGGAGTCGGACATTTAACCGACCGAGCCACCCAGGCACTGCCAGTGTTTACATTTTTAAAGGCTGAAAAAATTAAAACACAATAAAAATATTATGTGTGAAAACACATTTTCAAAGATGTTACAGGTAAAATTACATCATAGTCAGCATAACAGTTGAACATTTGTGATTTATTTTCATGATAAGTAACACTAACTTCGAATCTCAAGTAGCAAAATGTTCTCCCATAAAGAGAATCACATTTGTCTCATCACAAGATTTGTATTACAAAAAAAAAAACAACTTCTCAATTATTCTATTTCAGTTTTAATCAATTAAAAAATTGTGGTAGTTTGTTTTCTCTCTCATATGAGTGTCTACATATGTCCTCAATTTTGTTTCTTGGCCCACAAAGCCTAATAACACATGCTATCTGGCCCCTTAAGGAAAAACAGTGCCAACCTCTGACCTCTTGAAATACAACTCATTCTTCAAGACCAAGTTTAAAACGCTGCTTCTAAGTGAAACCATCCTGCATACCCCTTCGAATGACTAACCCGTCACCAGGCTGATCTTGTGGGCATGCCATTTGAGCAGGGTTACAGTGCTAGCTCTGGATCAGCAGGGTAGCCTCCTATCTCCTGCTGTCCTGGAGGGACTGTCCCTTCCTGAGGCGGCAGGCAGAGCCTCTCCACTGTGGCTCACACAAACCAGTCCATGAGCTGAAGAGCACAGGAACACACCTGCCCCCACATCTGGTTCGGTGGCTTCACAAGGACCCAGCAGCCACCAAGGCTGTTAGCGCTGCCTTGATCCCCTGACGCCAAGACCCTCTTGTCCCCCTGGCCCCATCCTTTTCCATTTACACTCAGATCTCAGGTCCTGTAACTGTAAGCACCACTTATCTCTGACAATCTCCAGGTTTTATCTACTCTTTAACCTTCCCCTAAATTCCAGACTCACGATATCATCAATTACTTTCTCCATCTTGGCATGAAGTGTCAAGTAAGCAGTTCAAATTATACAAAGCTGCCTGTGATGCCCTCCCTTCTCCTCACCTTCTCCCTGAGCCTTCTCTCCAGGCAGGCTTTATCCCTCCGGGAGCTCACACTCAAAACCTGGCCTAACTGTGACTTCTCTGTCACTCTCACAGCCACACCAATCCGTTGGCACACCCTATCAGAATATAAACCTTCAACATATGCTCGAGATCTGATTATATCTCACTCCTCCCTACCAGCAGCCTGGCCCAAAGAATACAAATTCTTGTGTCTATTCAAAGTCTCCTGGCTGCTTTCTCTGTTCCTAGTCTTGAGCCCCTATGGTAATTTCTGCAAAAAAAATGTTCCGTCTAAGTAATAGCTAAGATAGCAGTCCCCCACTGCTTACACCCCTCAAAGTTTTCCCATCATATTTAGTCTGCACCATGGCCTATATCACTGCTTTGTCTGTTAACCATATATATCTGTCTGCATCCATATCTATTCTATTTATCTGTCAATCAATTATATCTATCTGTCTGTATCTACCATCTGTCTGTCTGTCTGTCTGTCTGCCTACCTACCTACACACCCACCTATCCATCTGATCTTTCTTGTACATATCCTTCACTACAATGTGAGCCCCGTGGGGTAAGCACATTGACTATTTTATTTTATTAACTGTAATATCTCCGGCACATGCCACAATGACATATAGCTAAGTGCCCAATGAATATGTGTTAAATGATAAAGTATTTGTGTGGCTTTTGGGAACTGAAGGTCAAATCCCTGTGAGGACTAGACACAGTTCCCTTGCATACAAAATACAATGGGTTTAGAGGAAAATGTGCTAAGTAATAGCAAAATTTCCCTGCCTCTCAACCTCTGTAGCTTTTCCCAGACCTTATGAGAGAGGGGGCCAGAGGAAAGCAAGGGACAGGTTGATGGTGTAGCACCCTAAAGCAGTTCTCTCCAGGTCCATCCTCTCCAGGTCCTCTAAAGAACGGGGGGATGAGAAAAGAGAAGGAAACCCAAGGAGGGCTGACGCCACGAGACCAGTGGGCAGAGTGCCTCAGCTCCGTGCATGCACAGGGCCGATGTGGCTCCCGCACCAAGGTCCTGCTGACCCAGAAGGCGTGGGCGGGCAGTTCTGCTCCCAGGAGGAAACTGGGCAATGCTCCAGCAGACTGGACTGTCAGAGCCTTTCGAATGCAGCAAGGGCCAGCGTAGCAGCATCTTCAGGATTAGTAGTAACTGAACACCGAAAGCTAAATGAGTGGGCAGTGGTAGCCCAGACCTGGGGCCACTCTAAAACGTGACTGCCACCAGAGAGAACCAAGACAGCCACGCCTGGTAGAAAATGAAGGCTCGTGACACATGTTCCCATTTCGGCACTCGAGTTTGTGATTTGAGGCTTACGCCCACCCAACTGGTTTTCTTCCCACTTCATGTTCTCACCTTTTCATCCTTCCAGGGCAGAAGCAGCATATGTCACTGACCTCTGCACCCTACAGTGCCTTGTTCATATGTCTCGATTCTCCATACAACTTACTGAAATCGATCGGTAACCTGTGGCAGAAATGGGTTCCTTCTGCTGCTGAACATCTATGTCTCTTATTTCAGAACCGTCACAGTTTGTCTGTTTCACTGATCCTGCACTGAGCAGGTGACCCAAGTCTGAAAGTCAGAACAAATCTCCTGCCACATCAGAGCTTCAAACCAAAGCTGATCTGCTATCTGCATCTCACCAAGTGCTTGTGCGGAGCCGCAGAACTGCCCTCTCCCAGGCGCTTCCGTGTGGACCTGCTACAACATTTTATCACCACAAGGGGAGAGCCTGAGGGCAAAGCCACACAGAAGGGCACTTGACCAGAGTTGCAGATAGAATCTGGGCTCTGCTGGCCCTGCTGGAGCCTCGGACTGGGCAACAGCTAAAGCCACAGCAGCTCCGGACTGTTCAGTCACATGGACCAGTATGTTTTCCTTTTCTGCTAACGCCAATTTGGATCAGATTTTCTGACACTTGCAACTAAAACATAGTAAATAGTACATAAATCTTACCCCCAGAAGACTTTCTGCTGTGAACCCTATCAAGCAAGCAGAATTAAACCAGTCAAATAAGCAAATTCCACAGTTGAGAGCTGCTATTGCAAACATCCTGCTGTGGGCAAAGGTCGCAGCCTTTTTTGTAAACACGGGAAGGGGGCTATCAGACTTGGGAATTCAGATGCAGTGTGGTCTGTGAGCCCTCGTAGCCGTGAACCAGGGGTTGACAGGCCCGGTCTTGGTCAGGATGCCTTCGTGTTCGGCTGAACTATGGAAGACAATGGCTAATTTGCTTTGATAGCACAGATCCTATTAAATTGCTGACAAAATCATATTGCTTAGTCACAGTTAAATATAGTGAATCTCTCTGTCAGAGCCAACAAATAATAATAACAACTTAGATATAAATCTTAGTTCCTGTCCTCAGCATCAACTCATGGCTCACCCACTTTTCCTCTGCTGTGCCATAAGGTATAGAGAGAGCATGGTCTGGTCAGAATGTTGGCCTTATTATACCACTAAAGGTATAACGATACAGGTCATTCATTGCTAAAGAAGCCTTTCGACTGGACATGCACAAAAGTCTTGTCTCCTGAATCCCAAGCCAAAGCAAACTCTCCATGAATATTTGAGTTTCCTCCTAAGAGTGACTGGCTGCCACACCTCAAGCTAAGAAATTTCGATTAAAATGTTCTTGAAAAAGTGATTAAGGGGCACCTGGGTGGCTTGTTGGTTAAACGTCTGACTCTTGATTTCAGCTCAGGGGACGACCTCACAGTTCATGGGTTCAAGCCCCGAGTCGGGCTCCACACTGACCGCACAGTGTCTGCTTGGGATCTTCTCTCTCCCTCTCTCTGTCTCTGTCTCTGTTTCTCTCTCTGCCCCTCCTGTGCACATGCTGTTTCTAAATAAATAAGCTTTAAAAAAAGCGATTAAAATATTTGAAAATGTCTATACTAAGATAATTTTTTTTTTAATTAAGAGTTTCTAAGATACTGGGGAGAAAATGTTTACTTTGGAAACTTCAAAAGCTTGAAACAAGCTTAAGCTGTGGAAATAATTTCCATATTGATCATGGGCCATAAACTAGGGGCTGGATCCCTGCAAAACAGAATCCTGAGACCCCTGCTTAGAGTAACTTAGAAACTGATCACTTTCAAGCATTTCCACCCCCACCCTGGACTCAGGACCGGGGTTTCCCAACTTTCCTTCATGTCAGCCAGCGTCCACTAAAATATTTTCCCCAATGGACTCTGGACTATGAGAGAGGTACCTATAGGAAAAGTTTACAAGTTTAGAAATGGTTTTCCAAATGTCCATTAATTAGATATTAACCAAATTATTAAGCCTTATAACTAACATGAAATAAAGATTAATTCACTGAATTGATAAAACCCCAACCAAAATCAAAGTAGAAAGCTGCAAAGGAAATATATAGAATAAGTTGATTAAATCTTTGCCAAAAAAAAAAAAAAAAAAAAAAAAAACCCTTCACGCAACCAAGTAATTTTTTAAAGGGCTTTGACATAATGACCTGAGCTTGGAAGCTTTGTTAGAACACTGTGGTCTTGAAAGCCACCGCCAGACAACTAAGGCCGGTCATTGTTTTTTCAACTGATTCTTATCTTTCTGTGGCCTTGGTTTAACTTCTTCCTTTGACTCAAGGGACAAAACTTGTCAGTTCCAGAAATCAAAACCGGTCTCTCTGCTCACATCAGCAGCCTTGCAGTCCAAACTTTAAACCAAATTGAGCATTTGAACCCCAAACATTAGTGTACCCTAAGCTTCCTTTCTCCTCCCCCAACCACAGGCTGCAGATGGGAGACAAAGGGTAGGGAGCGGTGAGCACTTAACCTTCAGCTTGAGGAAACCCTTGATGTACACTCAATTTTATCTTTTCTCAAACTAAAAAGTGATCCTCATCCAGAGCAGGACTACACATGCCACTCTGGTCTGATCATTTGGTGAAAAAAAATGGACTCTTCCCAAAATAGAAAATTCAGCGTGCTTAGGTTTTAAGTTGCATACGACGATGTCAAACAAGGCAATATGCAGAAGGACTTCTGTGACCAGCAGTCATTCCAGCAACACAGCCAGCCCTATTTCCCTTGGACCCATACCAGCTTTCCTTTTGAAGCCCCGCATCCTATTTCCAAAGAGTGAGAGCTCTCCTGAGAGTAAATGCTTCCTAAGTGGAATAAAAGCATCACATCACTCTTGATGAGGAGAGATTATTATTTTTTAATCTTACAAAAGATGAGGTTAGTATTTTCTCATTTTACAGAAACTTTTGTTTAATTAGAATGTCGGTAGGGGCGCGTGGGTGGCTAGGTCGGCTAAGCCTCCAGCTCTTGGTTTCTGCCCAAGTCATGATCTCATGCTTCATGAGTTTGAGCCCAGCATCAGGCGGTTCGGGTCCTGCTTGGGATTCTCTCTCTCCCTCTCTCTCTCTGTCCCTCCTCCACTGGTGCACATACACACACGCTCTCTATCTCTCAAAATAAATAAGCTTAAAAAAATAAATAGGACGTTAGTAAACCAAACAACCACTTCTCCTTAATTTAAACAAGATCAACAGGATGGAAGCTATAACTTATTTGATTTTTCTAACCTTCAACATAGTAATTTGCGGACACCTCAGAAGTAAGGCACTCCACAGGTGTTCCAAGAGCAGGCCCACACAAGGAAGGAAAGGGCACCCGGAGACCTGTGATTTCTCCACTGTGCATGTAATACATATCTTCTAACTTATTAGTAACTAGGCATCTCCCACATCTCGATAAAAACATCCCTGAGAACAAGAATGCAGGACATGCATGTTCTGTACGCAGAACAAAACCTGAAAACCTTCTCTCCTACCAGTAGGACTGTCTGGGCCCATCAGATTACTCCCTGGGGGCAAGGGGCCCAGGTCTGTGTCATTCTTTCCAACCCAGCCCTTCTGACAGCAGTGGCAACACTGAAACATTTGTTGAAGTGAAACAGGTATGTTTCAGGCCAGCAGGTACATGTCATTTCCCTGTGGTCACCGACCCGTTCAGAGCACTGTCGCACTTGTTTAAATAGGAAAGCCCACCGCGGCAGGGAGCCTCGCAGACGTCCGGTGCCCCCAGAGCTATAGAGCTACCCACCACCTCTCTGCTCAGAGATCCCCTTACCACAGGAGGTGCCCCAAACGGCTTGGCTTGGCTGATCGCAGGGAGGGCCAAGTGGTCGCATGCAGGGCCCAGAACCTCACAGGGGACCCAGGGCGCCCTGCTGACTTCCTGCCCCCGCCAGTCAAGCTCACCTCACACCCACAGCACCGCAGGGCTCTAGAGAGTCACTTATTGAAACAAATTGGGACGAAAAAGAGTAGTAAGTGCTTTTCAAACACTAATTACAAATAACATAAAATGAATTACAGTAGCCAAAATTAAAACTTAGCAAGAGCTTTTCTGTGTACGGAAACACCTGTGGACGAGTCTACAGAATTGGTTAATTTTTGACAGTTTGCGGAATGACCTGTTGATAATACGCAACAGCAAAATCCCCGGACGCCCTCCTTTCTCCCGCCCTCTTCCCCAACCTTTGACCCTCTGCAGCCAAACTTTCTAAAGGGGAGAGGTGGGGGGGTCCCGACTCTAGGTGCGGCTCGGCGGCGTCACCCACACCTGTACTCACTTGTGACCCCAGAGCCTGGTCCTCCGGCGCCCCTCGAGCGGCCGACACCTCCCCAGGAAGTGGAAGAGCGCCCTTGGCTCGGCCCCGCCTCCCGGGGCGGGGACCGCCTGGCCAGGTGCACACCTGACACAGGTAAGGGGCAGGTGAACACTCCACTTTTGCCAGGACGAAGCACCCGCCACATACACCCCCGAGGAAAGCACGGCGCGGTCACGGGATTTCTGACTTCACCGCGTCCCTCCCAGGGCGGCTTCTAAGGCGTCCAGTCTTTTACAGTTGGGTCCCCCAGCCCAGGGCCCTGTCGCCAGGCAGAGGGTGGTGTGTGACCTGAGCACTGGGGGTCAGGGCGAGGCAGGTGTCTCGGGGGCCCGGGGAGTGCTCCCTGGTCCCGAGCGGACTCCGCTCAACCCCTGATCGCGGGCCTTGCGTTTGGGCCGCGCGGCCCAGGTCTGGGGTGGGCCCAAGTCTGGGGGCAGGCCCAGGTCTGGGGGGCCCAGGTCTGAGGGGAGGTCTAGGTCTTGGGGGAAGCCCAGGTCTGGGGGGGGCCAGGTCTGGAGCGGTGGAACCAGGTCTGGGGAGGGAGCCCAGGTCTGGGGGGGTCGTTCACCTGAAGCCAAGGAGGGAGAGGCCTGACCCGCCCCGCAGGGACCCTTACACTCCGCAGACCCTCGGGCACCCGCTCAGGACCCCTCTAGCATCGGTCAGTCGTCCGCGCACCTTCACCATGCGCCCCAGGCGCCCTCCCCCACCCCGAGATGATCCGTGCGCAGAGCCCGGGACCTCAATCAGCCCCCATTGGGACCCTCCCCCTTCCAGGTGACTCACGGCCCCGCCCCCCCACTCCGCCCCTCCGCTCGACGCCCGTCCTCCTCCCCGAGGCCCCTCCTCCGCCTCCTGACCTCCCCCCCGGGCCCCGCCCCCACACCGCCCCCTCACCGCGGAACCTCTTCCGTCCTCCAGTGACGCTCCGCCCTCCGCCTTCGTACTGCGCAGGCGCACGGCCCGGACCCTTGCCCAGGGAGGCAGGACTGCGCAGGCGCGGAGGGCGGACGCTCGAGGTGCGCCTGCGTTGCGCGGGAGAAGTCCCTACGCGCTCAGTGGGCGCCTGGGTGTGAGCGCGGGAAGATGGCCGAGCCGGTGTCCAAGTCTGTGCTGTTCGTGTGTCTGGGTGAGCCGAAGTGATCTAGCCCCATTCTGGCTTTCCCGAAGGGTCGGGGTGGGTCTCGTGTCGTCTGGGGTTCGTCGCTGGGCCAGGGACCGCGATCGGGAGGAGGGCGGGGAGGGTGGGATGGAGCGCCCCGGGGCTGTTTCTCCGCGCCGCGCACCTGCTGGGCCCGCTCTCCTAGCCGGCTCCCCTCCCGTGCCCAGCCCACTCTCCTAGCGAGGTCCTTTCTCTTCCATGACCCCTCTCACCTGCCCGGCCCGCTCTGCAAGACTGGGTCAGGGATGGCCTCATCTATAAGGTGACATTTGGGCAAAGACTTGGAAGAGGTGAGAACACAAGCCTTGGATCTTTGGAAAAGTGTTCTGGCCCAGGAGAAAGTGGGTGGACAGTTTTGCGGTGAGAGTGCTGGTCCCGTTCATATTGGCAGGGAAACACTGGCCTGGAGACCCAGGAGCCTTTTCAGCCAGATCTTCCTCTGTACCTGAAGGCTCTTGAAGGTAATTTGAATGCCACCATGAATACATAACTAGAACCATTCTGGATGCATAGGAAAGCGAATTCCTTACATAAAATGAGTGCTCGGGGGCAGGAGTCTGTGAACCCCTTATGTGAAGAGCCAGAAAGTAAATATTTGGTACTTTTCACAAGCAGACCTAGACAATACATAAGCAATAACATTTGGCTGTGTTCCAGTATAACTTTATGGACACTGCAATTTGAATTCCAATTGAATTCCATTGAATTTTCTCGTGTCACAAGGTATTATTCTACTTTTGAGTTTTTTTAACTGTTTAAAAAGGTAAAAATTATTCTTGGCTCCGGGAGCCATACATAATAAAGGTGATGAGCAATGAATCCTAGTTTTTAGATGCTGTTTTAGGGCCTACACAGGACAGATCTGGTGAGGCCTGTGAGGACGTGGGCTTACTCTGAAGGACACAGGCCACTGGAGGATTAAGCCATTGAGCAGAGGGACACTTAGAAAGAAGTGTTCAGCTGCTGTGTTGAGATTACACTGGGGAGGGGTGAGACCAGGGGTGCAGAGGGGCATGTGCTGGACCAGAGAGGGCCTCACTGGTGGGGGCGGGGGAGGGGTCAAGTTCTGGGCAGACTTGAGGGCCTGATGAAGGCCTTTTCCCATGATGGCCTGTACTTAGAGCAATAAGAATGGTATGTTTTTGAAATGTAAAAAATGTATTCCTTCAAAGCATTTAATTGTGAGGCTCTTTTCACACTGAAGTGTAGAGAGAACTGTCAGATGTTTTCATTGGTAAGGCTAATGGCAAGAAAGAACTGCAGTGCTTAGTTTGGAAAGATGATTGAACGTTCCATGTTTTGTGCGGTAGAGATGGTGCCTTACTGTCGAAGGCACTGGTGTTTGTGCCACCGCCAGTGTGGTTGGAAATGATAACATTAGTGGTGCCAGATTACCTCTTTCCAACAATTAATTGATGTTTATTGATACTTCATTTGTGCGGTACACCGGGGGGGGGGGGGGGGGTGGCTCAAGGTAAGAGACACAGCCCCTACCCTTGGAGAATTTCATTTTTTTCTTTTGTGAGTCTCAGTCCTTGAGCTAAAGGTGTGCAGTACGAGTATGAATTATCTGCCTAATTTGGGAAAAAAAAAAAAAAACAAAACAAAACTTGAGACTTCACAGATCTTTTTTCCAAAGAAATCTGAAGATGACATTTTAAGTTTTTAGAACTTTTCCATAGATGAAACCTGCATTACTGTGTTTTACTCATGAGCTCTGTTTTTAAATAATTGGTGATATCAACCTT
Source organism: Herpailurus yagouaroundi (assembly GCF_014898765.1). Lineage (NCBI taxonomy): Eukaryota > Metazoa > Chordata > Mammalia > Carnivora > Felidae > Herpailurus > Herpailurus yagouaroundi. Next base: position 234,018 of record NW_024412419.1, read on the forward strand.
TGAAGTAAAGAGAGCAAGTTACAAGGAAGCAGGATTCTGCTGATTTTATAAGTAGTATGACTTCTAATTTTTGTAGTAGTAATTTTTCCCCATCTATACTTATTCATACCTTGCTGTAAATAGAACTCTCTGGGAAAAAAAAGTAATTTTGGGTGAATATGCCTTAACTTTAAGGCAGTAAATAACCCTAGGCTTTGTCTTGTGGGGAAACTAAGCTGTTTAATAATTATTTGTAAAGGGGTGAGACTAGTCTTAATTATGTCTTTAGATGTGAGATTGTAAGCATCTATTCTAGAGTTTCAAAATAACAAGGGTTGTCTTAAATTGAGTCGAGTGGTTGCTCTTTAGAAGTATTCCCAGGGTACATGGGGACAAGTAAAACAATTACACATCTATCAGAGCCTTACAATAATTAACATAGTGGGGATGATACTTGTTTTAAAAACTCTACAAAATTCAGAATGTGTAAAGGAAAAACTTCACAGTACAAACTAGCTTACAGAGGACATTGGGGATCAATTCCTGTCTTCCCCTTCATGGTTGAGTGGTTGACAGATTTTGTTCACTGCTGTGGAAACCACAATCTTTATGGGGGAAAAATATTATAAGTACGTTATTAGATTGAAGACTAACGTGGAAACTGAAGAAGATTGTAGTAAAGTCAGTGTCGGTTTCATGTAATGGGGAATTAGTTGTGCTTCACAACATTCTACAAGATCCAATTCTACATGCTTAACACAAACCCCAAGATTCTAATATGCGTCAAGTGGTGTGTGTTTTGTTAACTCCGTTCCTGTCTAGTCCTAGTGTTTCCGTGCTGACCTCTGTGGGCTGAGTGTCTTGCAGTTGTCTGCCTGACTGTGAGAAGAGCCTTTGTCCTCAGGCCCTGCACAGCGCTGGGCTCCTGTGTGGGACACGTGCAGAGTATGTTTGTTGGACGTTCCTTCCCACTGGACCTGCTGGGCCCACCTCCCGGGCACAGTTAAGGTCCTTGTAACCAGGCCTTCCAGCACACATTCACTGCTCTCTTATTCAGACAACCCTTAACTTAAATGCCCGGAAAGGTCCTTCTCCTCCCTTCCATCTTCCTTTTTTTTTTTTTCCTGGTAAGAAATTTCTTACTATCTTGTTTATGCTTTTAGAATCTTTAATTTCCTGTGCTTCTGTGGTATACTGCTTGTCTGTCCACATTTGTTTTCTTGTTTTGCTATAGCTAACTCTGAGTTTTCTGTAACACATTGCTTGGCACATGTAGAAGTATTTTGAGAGTAGATTTTATGTCTTTTATCTTTTCCCCCAGTGTAGTAAGGAATTAGGCCCTCCCTGGCCTTTGTCCCGGGTCCTGGGTGGTAACGTACAACCTCTTGGAATTCCCTATGGTAATAGTGTTTTGTTACTCCAGGAGGTCCCTGTGCAGTTTATACTGAGAGGGGGAGTCTGGTTGGGGGTGTGAGCACTTGTGGGGGGCAGCCAGAGAATGAGTTCAGCTTCAGGCCCATAGTTTCATCAGTCACGACTACTTAATGACACTCAGTGAGCCCTTGGCACTGGAGCTCTGGTGAGCTAAGCCCCAGTGCCCTGGGTATTGTCCCACACGGATGACGAGAAAGTGACACGTGCCCAAGGACCAGAAAGCTTCACGTGTGAAACTCCTCCAGAATCTGCCCTCTGCTTTCTAACTCTGGCTGGTTCTGCCTTGAATCTTTTTGTTATAAACCTATAATCCCAAGTCTAGCATTTTCCTGAGTTTTTCGTGTTCTTCTAGAGAATTATTGCACTTGTGGGGACCCTGAGTCTGTAGCTGGCTGCTCTGAAGCGAGGGTGGCCCTGGGGGTCCCTGAGCTTGCAGCCGATGTCGGAAGTTCCGAGCAGACTTGCTGGCCCGGAGGGCAGCGGCCTTGCTTCAGCCGGCCGGCTCCGTGGCACTGGGGCAGGCCCTGCAACAGACCGTGCAGTGAAATCTTGTGCTGAACTACCGTTATGGCTGAATCCACTTGTTTGTGTATCTTATGAAACAGGATCCCTCCTTATGTGCGATATACTTGGATATCCGTATCTTTAATGCTACTGTATTTCATTTTAAAGTAGGCTCCTTGCAACCCACTTCATTGGTTTCACGACTCACTTCTGGGCTACTGATAGCAACCTGGAAAACGATGATTTGGGCGGTAATTGTTTTTCTGACATCTTGGCTATTTGTACTTTGAGCACCTGGACAGATGGAGAGTGACCGGCTGTTCCCCAGAGGTCCTGCCATTCAGCGGTCTCTCCTGGGGGAGGTGCCGTTGCTGGGTGTCGGGGTGAAGTGCTTGCGGGGATCCAGCATCTGCCCTTGCATCAGACCTGATGCCCACTTTCTGCACTCCCTCTTTTCAAGGTAACATCTGCCGATCACCCATTGCAGAAGCAGTTTTCAGAAAGCTTGTAACTGAGCAAAATCTTTCAGATAACGTAAGTACCATTCTCTGTCTTAAAGAGGCCAACCCGAATGCCTTTGGGGCAGAAAATTGTGAAAAAAATTCTTTTTTTCTCCTGCAGTGGAGGATAGACAGTGCAGCGACATCCACATATGAAATAGGGAACCCTCCTGACTATCGAGGGCAGAACTGCATGAGGAAGCATGGTATTCCCATGACTCACGTTGCCCGGCAGGTACCGTATCGGAACTTGAAAGTGCACATGTGTGTTCTGTGTTGCAGTGGGTCATTGACAGCGGCGCTGTTTCTGACTGGAACGTGGGCCGGTCACCAGATCCAAGAGCTGTGAGCTGCCTCAGAAATCATGGCATTAGCACAGCCCATAAAGCACGACAGGTAGCAGAGTTCTCATTTAATTTCTATTACTGGTGTCCCGTGACTTGTGAAGTTGTGAGAGGCTTAACCACACTGGCGTGTGCATGAGCAGTTATTTCAGGCCCGGTTAAGTAGCCACAGTGTGTCCTTCTTGTTTCGCTGCTGACTCCACAGTTCTGAAAGATGTGCGTGATCTTGGAATTTACTTAGCGAAATACACGTATCATCACGCAATTGATACTGGAGAGAGCCCTCCCTAAGGGCTGGAGTTAGAATCTCCTTTTTATTTTCTGAGATCTTCCTGGTGACTAGTCTGGTTACATTCCAAGTTTGTTGCTAGAATAAAGTACTAGAACATATACAACAATGTATTTTCTACTGTGAAGTGTCTTAGAAATGTGGGGTGTTACTGATCCCAGCGGTTGGACTCCTGGGTTCAGAGTCTGGAGTGCTGGGCAGTAAACCCTCCTGTGTCCGCTCAGACGGTGTGGAAGCCAGTAAAGGCTGTGGTACATTTGAAATACGGCCAGTGTGACAGAGGAAGTGGAGTTTACGTGTTAACTTATTTGAGTAGCCCCCTGGAACTGGTAAGCGGCTAGCTGAGCTGCACAGTTCTGGACTCTTGCATAACCACAGGGGAGACTGTGAGGGTTCCATGCCACAGCATCAGTGAGCCGTCAGGGCTCAGGGCAGGCTCGTGGTGCTCCCTCGCTAGCAGGCTGCTGCAGGTGTGTGCTCTGGAACCTTCCACAACCACAAGGACTAGTTGCTAAAGAGATCTGCTTCATTTCTGGTACAAAATGCTTCATACATTGTTACGTGGAGAAGCTACTTTATCACTGTGATTATTTTATGGAGAATTCATTGGATTTTTAAAACATCTGGCTAAATATTCTAACTTCTTTTTGTATCCAACCTAACAAAATGTACAGGCTGTGTACATAGCCTTTAAAATGAGAAGCCACTGAATGTTTTGAAAATCACTTGTCAAACATACGTATTTAGAAGTATGGCTGGCAGTGTGAGAGCCATAATTTAGTCTTCGCGTTTGGAGGAGAACCTTGTATAAGACAGGACAAAGACTCTTTAGTCATTGTTATACTAAATCATGTCTTTACTTAAAGCTTTTCAAATTGCTTTGCCATACAGCGTTGTATTTTTAATTTTGATCATCTCAATTTTTGTCCTCTCCATTACCTTGTTAGGGAAGGGAGTCTTTGGTAAACCCATTTTGCAGATAAAGAAACTGAGTTCTGGAGAGAAAATACTTATCAAAGGTCACCCAGCTTCAAAGTGGTAGAACAGGAATTTGATCATTGGCTTATTTGTTTGTTTTAATAAAAACATACAGAGGTGTGAGCCAGAAAATTCGCAAAAGTGCCGTAGAAACACTTCTGGTGCATTAGTGATGTCTCAGAAGCCAGGGGTATGCACGTTATATTGGCTTAGATAAGTTTACTCTGGAATCTGTGAACTGCTCATTTCTGGCTTTTAGCTGATTGTGTGTTTAACAGTTTACTATTTAAGTTATTAACTTCCTTAAGGGCCTGACGTTTTCTTAAATGGAATTTTCATTGGACAGGAAACATTTTTTTTTAATGTTTTTCATTTATTTTTGAGACAGAGAGAGAGCATGGGCAGGGGAGGGGCAGAGAGAGAGAGGGAGACACAGAATCTGAAGCAGGCTCCCAGCCATCAGCACAGAGCCCTACCTGGGGCTCGAACTCATCAACTGCGAGATCGTGACCTGAGCCGAAGTCAGATGCTCAACCGACTGAACCACCCAGGCGCCCCAGGAAAACATTTTTTGTATCACATGTCCTTCTAATCTCCAGGGTTGACAGAACCTGCTGATTTTGAAGTCCTTCATAATTATGGGCCGTCACACATTCATGTTTTCTGTTTTTAAGACTGGATTATTTTTTGTATACGAGTATATAATTTGGGGTACAAATGAAGAATTTAAATACACGTCTTAAAAAACAAAGCTAGAAACTTTAAATTTTGAAAGGAGAATTGTAATTGCTGGTTTTAGGAATAATATTCACACATCATCTGTTGTTTGTTTGTTTGTTTTGCTTTTTTATTTTTCCCTGGTGCTTTTAAGAAAATTTTCTCAAGGATGATTTTTTTTTTTTTTTTTTGGTCTGGTTGGTAACACCGGTGAGATTTGCTTTGCAAATTAGCATCCCCTCAGGTCTTTGTTACCTTTTAGCATCTTGTGATTGTTTACAGGCTTTCTTTTAGCGGTTGTCACTATCTGTGTGAGAACTATTCTGTCATATTGCTTAAAATTTTAGTTTTCCCAATATTTTCCACCTGGGTTTAATAAATGTATTTAGGGTGCTTCGTTTGTTTTTGAGTGTGTGAACGCACATCTGGTTAGTCTGTGGGGACGTTTGGTTTGTTAGACATTTTTCTCAGCAGAGCCCTGACCGTGCGTGGCCGTCCGTGGTCCTTGGGGCCTGGGCCGCTCCCCCCACTGCAGAGGTCACCGCTCAGATTCTTGCCACCTTTTATGTCTGTGGCCGTGGGACCTGTAGCGTGTGCTCTTTCTGTGGGCCTTCCTCTCTGGGAGGTTCTCCGGTGGTCCCCTGCTCTCGCTTCGGGGCCGTTCACAGTCGCGACGCAGTCGTGTCCGTCCCACCGCGGATGGGCGCTCGCGGCGTTTCTAGGTCGGCGATGCCACGGTGAGCACCTACAGGGTTCTGCTGGGGAAGGCCTGGGTGGGGGGCACACCCAGCAGCACACACGTCCCAGTTGTGTAGCCTCCTGAGACGGGCCGGGCGATGTTCCTCCCTTCTCTGCTCTCCTAAGTTGGTCAAATATTGATAGTATTTCTGCTTTAATGGTTTGGCTGGATTCATCGAATCAGTTGTCTCTGTTTTTTGAAATTGCTCTATTTTCCTCTGCTGTCTTTAGGTTTTTCCTTATGGATTCTTTGTTTCCAGCACTTTTACTATGGTAAGCCAAAGTATGCTTCCTGAATTTGCCTCGTGGTGGTTTCTGTTAGTTTTGGAAAATTCTCGTTACTTTCTTTTTACGTTTTCTTCTCGGCTTTCTCTTCAGAGGTTCAGCTTACGTGTATTTTGAACATAAGTTTCTTACGTCATCTTCTCCGTTTTCTACCCTTCTCACAGGCTGGTCGTGGCTCTGTGAGGTTTGTGCTGTGATGGACCGGTCCCCCTGTGAGGCCTGGACTGTGAGGCCTGGACTGTGGTAGACTGGTCCCCCCTATGAGGCCTGGGCTGTGATGGACTGTCGGTCCCCCTGTGAGGCTGGGCCTTGAGGGACTGGTCCCTCCTCTGTGGAACCTTCCAGGAGTGTACCGAGGGCCCCTCTTTGGCAGCTGCCACCTCCCTGAGTAGCTGCAGCCTCCTCCTGGGGCTTCTTAGCTTTTTGCCGTGAGTCGTTTAAGAATGTGGCAAATGGTTTGAGAAGAAAGCTTCTGAGCGTCAGGTTCGCTGCTCTCTGGGGTCTTTGTCTCGTCAGCCCTTCTGTCCAGTTTTTCTCTGCTCCCTGGTCCTTGGAGCTTCTCTTTTCCAGCAGTGGCCCTTTGCCCAGGCTTCTCCGCATCTAGAGTATGCTCTCCACCTTGGCGGTACTGACAGCTGTGGTCTGGGATGTTCAGCAGCGTCCTTGGTCTCTGCCCACTAGATACTGGAGCACCCCTTTCCTCTCCATCATAACAATCAGGATGTCCACAGACATTGCCATCTGCCCCCCTCTTTGAGAATCCCTGCCCTCAAATTCGCAAAGTGTCCATGAGGTCAAAATGGTACATGCGTAGGGGCGCCTGGGTGGCTCAGGCGCTTAAGTGTCTGTCTCTCGATTCTGTTCCGGTCACCATCTCACGGTTTGTGAGTTCGAGCCCCATATTGGGCTCCACATTGACAGTGTGGAGCCTGCTTCAGATTCTCTGTCCCCCTCTCTCTCCCCCTCCCCTACTCGTGCTGTCTCTGTCTCTCTCAAAATAAATAAGTAAACTTAAAAAAAAATGGACATGCTAAGGAGTCCATTCAAGGTGTCAGACTGACCAGTAGACTTGAACAAAGTAATAAAAATTTACTGATATGTTTCCATGTTCTATATTGCAAGTAACCTTTAAGAAACTACCACTACTGAGTTTTAGTATCACAGAGCATCCACAGTTATCTATAGTGGCCGTGAAAATACTACCTTTATGTTGTGTGAGGCTGGGTTCACTGTGCACTCGCACTCAGCATGTTGCACATCAGGTAACAGACACGCAGAGGAGAACCTGTCTGTCCTCCAGGAAGCAGACATTACAGAGATTTGCAGAAATACAGAATAGGCCACTCTTCACCATTTTCATTTTTTAATAGTGGTATTAAATATTTAATATTCAGTGGTAAATATTGCCACGCATAACCCATGGCGGGGACTCCTTTTGGGGTTCTGGCCTCTCAAAACCTCGTCACAGGAGCACACAAATGGCTTTTTTTTTTTTTTTTAACGTTTATTTATTTTTGAGACAGAGAGAGACAGAGCATGAACAGGGGAGGGCAGAGAGAGAGGGAGACAGAGAATCTGAAACAGGCTCCAGGGTCTGAGCTGTCAGCACAAAGCCCGACATGGGGCTCGAACTCACAGACCGTGAGATCATGACCTGAGCCGAAGTCGGACGCTTAACTGATCAAGCCACCCAGGCACCCCCAAATGGCTTTTTATAAGATATTAATTAGAGGTTTTCTTATTCTTTCTCAAGTATTTTAATATCTAAACATGTATGCATTTTATAGGTAGATGTCAGTTCTCAGACTGTCTTATCTATACTTGCAATAATTCTAAAATTAAAAGTAATGTTAATATTTGATCCTAAATTAAATTTCTCATAAAACCGTTTTGTGAAAATAGCGTGTAGTATTTGTTCTAATAGAACTTGAAATAACATAGTACCTTGGGAATGTTAACAACCTGTAGTCCTCAGCACTTGAGTAACACATTGTATCAGAAACTAATCAAGTGCATACTAACAGCCAAAACTTACATTTTTAACAGAATAAGGAGCATATTTATTATTCGTTCACTACACTGGCTGTTAAATAGCATCATTGCTCTGTTTAACCAGGGTTTTGATATCTTATTTTTGAGTTTCCTGGTACTCCTGTATTTTAGAGGATTTTTTTAGAGCGGAAGATTATTGTTGAGAAATTACATTCTTAGAAATTATTTTCACCTTCATTTCGTGACCTGTTTATGTTCCTTTCTTTCTTATTGCATCATTATTTATAATAGTTAAAAATCTTAAAATAATTTTCCCATTTACATTGTAGTGGGCTTCCGTTGATAGAGTGTGATGTTGGAAAACTTGTAAGTTTTCAGGTTAGAATCGGTAAAAGTACCGAGTGGCATCCTTTCTTGTGTCTCAGATCATGGGTTCTCACGGGAGAGCCAAGTCCTACATACAGTTACTCACAGATTTCCTTCTTAGGGACTCTTCTCTGAACACGTTACTTAACGTATATCTTCCTCCCTCCCCCAGAACTCTCTGCCTGGCCTGGCCTGGCCTGGTTTATATCTCCTCTGGCGTGTTACCTGCCCTGCACAGGGCCCCACAGGGACAGCCATCCATCTCTATAGTTTGGTGTTTGTCACTGGGGCCTAGGATATTGTGTTCCTGCACAAGGAAAAATAGAGTAAAACACTGAGGGGGGGTGGACGTAGGACATTTTAATATGTGAAGTGAATTATACTTTGTCACTAAGAAATCGCAGATGAAGTATAAACTTTGTTTACATATTATACTATGTTACTGTTATTCCAAGGAACTTAATAGTATAAAATCTCTTTGCGATACAATATTACAAAATAGGTTAACTCTAACTTTAAAGTACCCTAAATTATTTAACTTAATTGGGTACCAAATTCAAACACAGCAAAATTTTTTTGTACTGCTTTGGGTCCTCTAGACTTGATTGTTATAAACACTGTTTTTTGACTTCTTATTTAATTTTAGGTTACCAAGGAAGACTTTGCCACGTTTGATTATATACTTTGTATGGATGAAAGCAATCTAAGGTAATCTCATGCTTTAAGGGTATTTTTACTCAACTCTCGATTTAATAATAGGTCAGATAATTTGTCTAAAGTGACTTTTTTAGTAAAGTTTTCATAGAAATGATGGTCACAATATATACAATTACCTGTTTACAATAGTAAGAGACCAGAAGGTAACTGAGAATTGTCTCCCCGGAGTGTTTACCAAGAGACACGCCCTCAGATAAGGGACAGCCTGGTCCGCGTCAGGCATTGCTGGTTTTGCCAGAGGGTGGGGTAAAGCTGTCACCTCTGTAGTGATTCCTGGGCCACCGGTGTTTCACTGTGTTTCTCCTCTTAACCTCCCCATACCTGCTGTCCCCCATCCTGCAGCAAGGAAGACTGAGGAAAGTCAGCAACAAGGAAACTTTTCACTCTGTTTAAATTGTTGATTGCCTTAACTGATTGAAAAGCAGAAGCAGACAGGCTGGGGTATTAGGTAACAGTGGCCAACTGATGTGGTTCGTTGTGGGCCCTGCACATCGTCGTTCCGCGTCGAATCGGAGAGGCACCGAGAGGGTGGGTCCCGGGTTCACAGCTGGCGCAGGCCGAGCTGGGGGGGGTTTGAGCTCAGCTTCCCTCAGCAGAGCCTGTTGTGGGTCTCACGTGAGCCGCAGTCCCCACGGTGCCCCATCTCCTTACGTGTCTGTTGAACCCCAGGGGACATGCATGCATTTGGGCAGCAAGGAATCCGGTGTTTCTTGAGATGTGTGCGCCTGGCACAGTGCCAGGTGCCGGGGAACGCTGAGGAGAAAACGTTCATGCCGCCTGCCCCCGGGGCCGCAGGGTCTAGTGTGGACTGCGTGTGCTAACACAGAATTACACCTAACAAACAACATGATACAATGTGGTCATGCCCAAAATAAGTGAATACAATGCACATTAGAAATTTGAAGCCACTGCAGGTTAGGTGAGCCAAGAGAGTAGGAAGAACTCCCAGTTGTAAGCCCAGGGCACTGCGACCCTCGTCACACAGCCAGCTTTACTGACTTCGTGTTAATACGCTGAGAACCAAGACCGCAGCCGCCTGCTGCCGTCAGCACTCACCAGCACACGGAAGGGCTGGGACGTGGCCTCAGTGTGGCCTCGGGGACCTACTGCCTTAAGTCCGTGCGAATTCACAGGTATTCCACATGTGGCGGACAGATAGGATTCACAGCCTTACTGTTGTCTCGGTGAATCAGGAACATCACTGAGATACATGGTTTCTATTTTTGTTTTTCGGCGATTTGTTCTCATTTTTCTCACTTGACACGGTACTGACCGTATCAGCGGTATCCGGCCGAAACTTCCTGCGGTCTGTCTCCTGGCACGGTCCCGGGGGTCGGTGGGCACCCAGCGCAGGGGCGGAGCTGGCGGAGCCCACGCTTCAGGCCAGCTCGCTCGCTTGCTGTAGGGGTCTGCCTCCCCCTCGCTAGCACGGGGTCTGACTCATCCTAGGTGCTCAGTGGGGGTTGCTAACTAAACGGAGGAACGATCAAGATGCAGCCTGGGAAGTCGCCGCTGCTCTTGCCGCGGTGGGAGCGGAGGAGGCGGTGGCAGGAGAGCTGTGTCTGCAGCTTGGGCAGAGGCTGGAGGGGCAAACGCAGGAGCAGGGGCTACGCAGGGAGACCCGGTGCATGTGTCGGGACACCTGAGGTGGGATCTGCGGCCCTGGGGCGCTTGGTTCACGTGGCTCTTTGAGGTCCGTTCTGCCACCCTGGCTTAGTCTCTGAAGTAGCAGCTTTTTGATTTAATCGTTCCAACATGTGTTTCACAGGGCATATGTAGTCGTTGCCCGGCTCGCAGCGCATATCGTGCGTCAGAGTGTTCGTGAGAATGTGCTGCTATTGCAAACCCTCTCGCCTGAGTCAGACACCCTGGCACATGAAGGGTCACTCGGGTCGACCGAGGGTTTGGTTTCCTTTCTAAATCAGGTCACTCTTGCTGGGGTTTGATACGGATGTTTCATAAAACCCTAGCAGATGTCCCTGTTTAACTTGAAACCGTAGATCAGCAAACTAAGTTCATGTTTCAATTTTACAGAGACTTGAATAGAAAGAGTAATCAAATTAAAAACTGCAAAGCTAAAATTGAACTCCTTGGGAGCTATGATCCACAGAAACAGCTTATTATTGAAGACCCCTATTATGTAAGTACACCTCTTCTTCCGTTGTGACGCTGCTGTGTGGCGGTGGCACAGAGATGAGCCCCTGTGCGCGCCCTGCCCTGCCGTGCCCTGCCCTGCCGTGTGCCGCACCAGATGAGGCTCTCCTAAGGGCGTTCTGTCATGCGGCTTTCACTTCTTCCCCCTGTGCTTCCAGGGGAACGAGTCCGACTTTGAGACCGTCTACCAGCAGTGTGTGAGGTGCTGCAGAGCTTTCCTGGAGAAGGCCTGCTGATGTCGCACCCGTGCCCCCGGCCCCCGGCGAGCCCCACAGGAGCCACAGTGAGGTCGCAGCTGCTTCTTCGGTTGACCCTGTTTCTTAAATGCTTGTAGATGGAAATCAGTTACTATATTTGGCAAATAAATAGAAATGTTTCATCCAGTTTGTGGGGTACACAAAGCGTTCCTGACGAGTTGAACTCCCACTTTGCCCCGGTTACAAAAATCGTGGGACACGACCCCCAGAGCACAGAGACCTCCAGCATCCCCTTCAGGCCGTGTGGGCACACGAGCTCCGCCTCTTCCTCCCTGAGTTTGCGGACCACTGACGGGGACGATGCCCTCCGCTGTCTCATGACCCCTTCTCGCCAGGGCCCCCATCCAGCCCAGCGGGCCATCCGTGGGAGCTCACCCCAGCTCACAGTGCACACCGTTGACGTAGAAAGTGGGAAAGAGAGTTAGGTGTCCATCTTTAGAATATTTAATGCTTGCTAGTTTTTGTCTGTCTGTCCGGTTTATTTCACAGGGAAGTCAGCTTCTTTCCATTTGAACCATTTTGCCTCTGGAAATTTAATTCTATCCAGAAGGAAAGTCACTGTATGCTGGTTTTGCTTTTAAATGCTATGTGACCCAAATGTCAAATGTAGATGAGCTCAGGTGGAGAAAAAATTATTAAAAAGTTGGGAAAAGTTCTTTTATGTTGGAATGCTTAAATATTGATACGTTAAGTATTCTTTCTTTGTTTGATTTATAGACAAATACAGGTAACTTCTGTGCACTTTGAGGTAACTAATCTAAAATTCATATGGATTTGTGGCAGAAAAGATTGTTTTCAAAATAAACTGGGGAGATTATAAAAATACAACTAAGATAGAAGTCTGCCTGCTTTTTTATTGATAAGTGAAGAATTAGAAAACAGTGCTTTTATTGTCCCTTTCAGATGGTCTGTGATGCTATCTATGCATGTTTATCTTCAGTGTTAGGAAGTAAAATGACAAAAATAAGTGTATTGCTTCCACTTATGATAAAGTGTTTGTGAAAGAAATAGGAGGCCCCTGCAGCCATAAATGTCCTTGCCTGACCCCACCACCTGTGGAGTGAGACCGTCTGCTCCTTGGAGCCCTCCTGGGTGGCATGGCTAGACGGGTGACAGCTTGCTCTACAGCCGGCCTCTACCCTGATTCGTAGCTGGTGGTCCGGAGTCCTGGGAGAAACACCACTCACCGATCGGTCTTCACCCAGAGTCTGAGTGGATCACTGCTCAGCAGTAGAACGAGTGTAGAGGAACAGCTGCCCCATCAGGGTGCCCTGAGGGGCCGGGGGCGGAGCGGGGGGGGGGGGGGGGGGCATTTAGTTCTGGAGTCTCCTCCCACCTGGAGGATGTGCAGGCCGCCTCTCCCAGCACCCTGGCAGGACGTGTGTCCGCCTCCCTATGGAGTCACCCGAAGAGAGTCCTACCTGAAAACTTTTCCTCAGACAAGTAGGAACCTCTCAAGGTTAAATGTATTGAGAAATTGGTAATGATACCCTAAAAAGGAAAGAATTGAGATGGAAAGATCAGGTAATTCACCACCATTAGAAAATAGGAATGAGAAAGAGCACTTCAGAGTTACACTCTGCCCTCATCAGTCAGTAGTTGCTGAATAATCTCAAAGTAATGTCATACTCTGTGCCTTCATGATCATGAATGAATCCCTATAGTTTGTTTCTTTACCGTTTGAATACATATCTTAAATATGAACCTCAGACACATCCCACAACTCATGTCTACTTTGTCCTTACGGCTGTATCCAGGCGAGAAGTCATGTGAACAGAGAAACTCCTGCTGATTTCAGTTGTGTTAAATTGGATGCGATCATTTGTTCAAAATAGATCCACCTGTAAACATCTAGAGCCACTTGGAAGTCTTACCTCTTAGTGTTTTCATGATTACCATGTCACACGGGAAATGCATTCTTATTTAAATATTTATTAAATACTCATCACCATATCAGGCTCTATCTTAAGACGTGCCACAGTTCCATAGTAGCATCTCCTTAAAAAAAAGTCAATTTAGGGGCGCCTGGGTGGCGCAGTCGGTTAAGCGTCCGACTTCAGCCAGGTCACGATCTCGCGGTCCGTGAGTTCGAGCCCCGCGTCAGGCTCTGGGCTGATGGCTC
>NW_024412419.1:247403-316277 GCF_014898765.1 Herpailurus yagouaroundi
GCGGTCCGTGAGTTCGAGCCCCGCGTCAGGCTCTGGGCTGATGGCTCGGAGCCTGGAGCCTGTTTCCGATTCTGTGTCTCCCTCTCTCTCTGCCCCTCCCCCATTCATGCTCTGTCTCTCTCTGTCCCAAAAATAAATAAAAAACGTTGAAAAAAAAAATTAAAAAAAAAAAAAAAGTCAATTTAATTGTCCCTTCCAAGAATCCATAGCCTTGCCACTTCATGTATTCATGGCTTTTGTATTCCATGACATTCTTGCCAGTGTTGCAATCTCTTCATAGGTCTGTAAATCATGAATTCCCACCAGTGAACTCATCAGAGGTAAAGAGTCACTTTTAAGACTTCATTATAATAAACACTGTTTATTACTTGTTTCAGCATTTACAGTATTTACATATTGCACAATATCTGGATACTATCTTACATTTATTGTACAAAGGACAAATGAAATGAGCCTGGGTATGTTCACAGATTTACACTCCACTGTCTCCAAAACGTGACACGTTGTTTTGTGGGTTTTCATGCAATTCCAAATAATACTCTGGGAATTTAATTGTAAAAGTAATAAAAATATTAAATCATACCATATGCTGTATGAAAATATAGTTTCGGATTCTGTTTATGTTTCTAAAGAAATATTCTTTGAGATTTCACCTAATTAGGAAAAGGAAATCGCTTTCTCTGTCACTTTGTAGCCCTGCTCATCAAGCGTGGATCCTTCCTTTTCTCCAAAATCACAAGTGGCCAGTATTAACGTCAGGTACGCTGATTTGCTGAATACATATCTGCCAACAGTGTCGACATACACAACTCAAGTTAAAGGAATTATGGAAGAGTCTGTCTGCAAAAATAAATCTCTTGTTCACAAGGGGATGTGTTCGTGAAGGTAGTAGGTTCTGTCCCCTGTTGGTTCCCAAGGCACTTCTCATGGTTCACGGGCTGCCGTCCCTCTGCCCTCTGTTCACGGCTGAAAAACATGGTTTCAGATATAACCATCCACATTTAGCGCTTCTAGAAGACCTAGATGTTGAATTATGTAACATAATGTGTTTATAAACACAAGGGATCAAGGGCTGCATGTATGTATATTTCGCTGTTCCAAAAAGCATAGTCCATTTATTGTGGAAAATAACCGGGTCCTACAGTTGTTACATGCTCACTGTGCTAAGCGGTGAAAACCTCCCTAAATATGACCAAACGCTTGTTAAAGTCTGAAGACAGTCCTTACTCCTGATGTGTGTGTTGTCAAGTCCTCGGTAACTGGGGCCACCACTCCGATTGACAGTTGGTGGCAGTCCTGAGACACGGTCGATTGGCCTTCACACTTCCATCTTCATGAGCATTTGCAAAACCGATAACCAAGAATAAACTCTTTATTCTAGCACTCCATGCAGTATACCCGAACCACTGGTGTATCATTCGTTAATTTAAAAAATAATGGTAAGCTTCAGGGTTACTGAAAGTAGGCTGCATTTTGTAGACTGAACTAGGTCCTTGTTGCTCAGAACTACATTTCCTTGGAAACACTCCAGAGCTCAGGGTTCTAGCTTCCCTGAGCTGCGGCACCAGGTGATGAAGTGTGTGTGGGAGGGTCTCGAGTGGGTCTCTGACTATGAGGGAGAGTGGCTGGGAGCCTGTGGTTTCCCTTTGGCTGGAGGGGATCAGTTAGTGAGCTTCAGAAAGAAGGAGGCAAGGGGGTTTGTGCTCAGCTCACAAACGTGAAGAGTCCCTGTGCTCGGACCCCATATACACTGGCTGCTTCCAGGCTCAGCCTCGGAGAAGACAAGGCTTCGGTCTGGAGCCGGACGAGGAACCCTGTTCTGCAGCCGTGTCCGTCCCGTGCAGCTGCCAGGGCAGCAGAAGACAGGTGTTTGAGCCCTGCTTCCTCCACACCAGAGCAGCTGTGTTGACCAGGAGTGTGTGTCCTGCGAGTGCCCTCCTGTGTCTCACTGATGTCCTCACCCAACCCGCAGGGCCCTGCCTGTCTACGTTGTTGTGACCAACGTTGTTCTTGCAGTTTAAAACTTCTGGAATTAGCAGAAATTAATCTTTAAAAAATATTAGGAAATTATTATAGTTAGCAGAAATGTCTGTGTTTTTCCAACTTTACCCATTTCTTGACCAAAATGAACACAGTTACAGCCGTGACAAGTGTGACAGTGGGCACAGTGGCCTTTGGGCATCACACCTGTGGGCACACACCATCCTCGTCTCCCTTGTCCCACCATCCAGCCGGACCCTGACTCGGTGGGTCAGGGTGGGGAAGTGCACCAACTATCAGCACCTTTCCCGAGACCACATCGCCTCCCGCCAGGACTCCCTCCCTTTTCGGTGTTTCCATGAGTATCCAAAGCCCTGACGTGCCCATCCCGGGACTGATGCAGGGGTCGAACCACGCTCGGTTCTAGTTCCACACCCACGTCATTCCTTAGGTCGCGACAGTCATTCTTGATCTAGTAAGGACACCCTGCTGCCCCTCTAGGAGCAACCAACTGTGGGGGGGGGGGCACAGTTAATGGGTGTAGAGACCGGGAGCATGTTCCTGATTAGATGGCCACAGGGCATTTGGTCTCCCTGCCCCTAAGTGAATGGAAGTTGTTTTCCAAGGACGTGCCTGGCTCATCTCTGCAAACACTGGTGGTCTCACTATGAAGCAAGGCCTAATACGAACAACAACATCCTCTTCCCGAGCATATCGCCTGCAGAGACAGGAGAGTCCATCCACTGCTTTAAAAAAGAAGCCTCTTCTGTGTGCCTTGTAGGCAGTGGAAGAAACCAGATAGGACTCAGATGGAAGTGAAGGTGAGGTCAAGTTAGGGCACGACATTTCTCAGCTCTGGCATTCAAAACCATGCTTTTCCTTCTCCCCAAGTGCAGAGTGCCACACAAGTGTCAGTGAACCGGCACAAAACGTGGCCTCGTAATCCCCCGCTCAACCCCATGCTCCACCCAACCCCCATGTTGCTCCTCTCGTTACCGTGGGCGTTTGGCGGGGACAACGTGGTGCTGGGGATGGGGCTGACTGTGCCTGCCTGGCCAGTCCCGGCTCCCAGGTTTGGCTCAGCCACTCCGCACTGTCTGGACGTTAACTTATCACCACCGGCTTTTCCACAGCGAGCGTCAGGACTTCTCTCCCCTCACACGAGACAAATGAGGGTAACCCTGGACAAACACAGCATCCTACCCCCTTTTTATTAATGCTTCTGGACAGCAGATAAATTGTCTGGGAACAGCCATGTGAGGACCAGAAGCATGTCTGGTGCGGGTAGACTTGGCTTCTGAAATGCCCAGCACCCACAAGACGCACGGTGAATGTAAGATTCTGCGACTGAAACCCACGGTATTTGCATCAGGAAAATAAGCCCTTTCAGCCATCTGTGTGGCTGACCGCTGGTGTTACAGGTCGCACATCAGCCCTCAAGAGGCCAAGGTAAAAAAATTTAGTTCATAAGCTCTTGATGTGCATTTATATTTTTACCGTTGGAGCCTATGAAAGAAACATATGAAGAGAATAGTTATTCTTGGCTATTCCTTATAAGCTAACTGGCATGATGATAGACTCCAACTCAAACATTTGCCAGATAATGTCTATAAAAGTTGCATGGATATGGTTAGTCATACACTCATTTATGAGTGTAAGTGAATGAGTGAAAGCCGAAAAGTGAACAGGCGTGATTTTAGACGTGCCTCCTGTTTTATGCACTAACGTGCTGAAACTAGTCCACTAATGGGTTTTGTTTCCAGTTAGCACTCTGCCAACGGAGCCCTCACGGGAAAAATTCACAACAGCTGCCTGGGGTACTGTGTGCAGGTGGCCGGGGTACCTTACACTGATGGCCGTTATTTGGAGATATTCTGAGTGTCACTGGACTCAAAGTAAGGCTACTTAGGCCAAAGGTTGGGGGGGGGGTGTTTCTAAACACCCATGAATTTCTCACATCGCAAACCGGACTCCGGTCCTTGGTGTGTGTGCCAGTGACTCTGTGGTCGGCTTACCTTATCCCTCCAAGCACATAGGACTGACAGCCAGCCGGGTAAGAAGCCTGGCACATCTTTTATAGTCTGTAGTGAAAATAAATCACAGACCCTTGTCAGTTACGTCAACAACCCTTACAGCATTTTTTTTTAACAAGAATATCCGCTGCTAAAGCCATTTCTTTAAATATTTTGAATTCCCTGGAAGTGATACGGAGACTGTCATGTGAAATCATGGGCTCTAAGTCATTGATTTCATCTTTTATGGCATTTCAGGGGCTTTAGCATCACAGGGCAGGAGATGAATGGAACGGGAAGCCTGTGGGAGGCCAGATGCAGAGTCTTCTGCCCATTTTCTTCCCGCGGTGGCTCCCAAGCTCCTCAAAATGGCTTTGGTTTTGTGCAGCTTCCTTCCAGGGCATGTGCAGGCTGGGTCCCCACCTGGGTTCATCATACACAAAACCCTCTTACTTAAAGACAGTGGGTCAAAACTCAAGTAACAGAGCAGAAAGACCTGGGCTGGATAACAGAAGGAAGCAGTGAGCTAATTTCTGAGTACAGGCTGATTTTCCATAATATCTCACTTAATTTCCTATTAAATTATTCCATAGGTGCTACCTCAGAAGGACCAAGTGAGGTTTAGTGACCATGGCCATAAAGGGCTTTCCTCAGCTTGAAGTTATGTGGAAAAGCTACAGCGGTTTATAAATTACTTCTCAAGAGTCTCAAAATCCTACTTAGAAATGGAGGAATTCATACTCTTAACTGAAATTCTGATAAATAAATAAGTTGACAACAATGAATTTACACAACGTGTTGGACAAGCGGTTAACCTACCCCTACAAATACGCTCTTAAATATTTAGAGGACGTGATAGTTTGTGCTCAAAGGGGGAAAAAAAGAAAGGCCTAACAGCTGGAGGCTGGGGCATCTGGGTTCCCGGCATTTGTTTCCTCTTCCCTCGCACACCAAGTCGTCTCCGGTGCAGTATTCCCAAAGACAGCACACGTGCACGCAGTGTTGTGTGCGCTCGAGGTAAGGGCTCCCGTTTGCAGCACATGTAGAGGCCATGAGGTTGACCACCACCCCCGCCTCCCACCAACCCACATGTTCTCCAACCCTAAAATAATCTGGGGGTCCTATGAGGGTGCAGTCTGGAGGAACTTCATGTTCTGCTCTTCCAAAGAGCCCCCGCCCCCTTGGGACCACACTTTGAGTAAGAAGGCTCTGGTTCCTTTCAGTCCTGACCTCCCAGGATTCGTTTCTCCAGCTCTGTGTGGGCAGAGAGAGGTGCAAGCCACATCGGCACAAGCAGCTGCTCGCGCAGTGCACGCGTCTGTGGGCTTCGCGCCTCCTGCCCCCGCCTCCCAGAGGAGCTGTGATGAACCCTGGCGGCCACCTCGCAGAACGGATGAGTTGCTCTGAGCCAAAGGAGGCAGTGGGTGTGGACACACACTGTGTCCTCAGGTCAAGCGGTGGCGTCTCTGTGTCAGGGCGCAAGCAACTGAAGCAGGTCGTCTGCTTGTGCGTCCATAAATGAAAGAAAGATCAGGAGTGACCGCCCCAGAGGCCATCTGCAAATTTAGAACCTGTGACCCTGTGATTTTAAGATGGGATTTAATATAAAAATATACACACATTTAAACAATAAAAACGAGAAGGTTTTCTGGTCCCTGGAATACTTAACTACTCTCAAACGGAAGGTGATGCCGTTTCAGAGGAAGGAACTGGGAAAAGAACACGTGCCAGCTGCAAATGGCCTGGACGATGGGTGGGCTGAGACAGAGCTGGAAAGAGAGTCAGAGCTGCGTGCCTACGTGCTGCTTGCCTCGGCTGAGCCCGTGAGGCCCCGGGCGCCACCCGCCGCCTCAACAGGGAGCCTCCCGCATCAGGTGATGCTCCTGGCCTTACTGGCCGCGTCACGCGTGCCTAGACGGGGACCTCCATGCTGGCAGCTCTGTTGTTGGGGCAAACTTTGCTGCCTAAGCAGAAAAAAACTTCCACTGCCTGTAAAGTGGCTTATGTGTTTACATTTTGTCTTTTGAAGGCAGGGCGGGAAAGTCTGGTCGGACAGTCTCCGAAAGCAGCCAGTAAGACACCTGATGTCTGCACACTTCCCTCCCGTGAGCCTTACATGCAATCAAGGTGCAGTCCCTGCAAACGAAGACGTCACTAGCTCCTAAGTCCCTTGTCATCACTCTATGTTTTGTGAGGAGCGCTAGCAGCCACTTTGGGAGAAACAGAATACATTTTGTTACAGCCGAATGATCAGAAAGCTATGGGAGCACTAGATTGAGGCGTGAACTCTGCATTTGTGGAGCAGAAGTTGGAAACAGCGATGAAGTCCTTCCTTAGATAACGAGGTTGCAATCCCTAACGGGAACAAGGAAGTCTCTGGTCAGGGTCGGGGGCCCCACACACATTCTTTATGCCCCAGGGCACAGAACTACACCCTAGTCATCTGAGCAACTCTTTCTTAGCGCTCGTTTGTCATACTGAGTAGACACAAACACAGACAGCATGCCAGAATTCATATACGAAACGAGAATGTGGATGGAAGAGCTCAGCCGGTTCCAAGAGGTGATTAATTCCAGCGAATGTAAATAATTTTCCATTTGGCACTAGCTGCTACAGAACGCAGCTACCTTCTTCCATGGTCTGCTCGCCCTAACTCCACAGTTAATAGGGGGAAATATATTCGCACACAGGACATTTAGAAGGAGGGGACTGTATAGACAGAAGGACATGAGAATCGTATCTACATGTGCTGGTTTTCCCAAAGCCGTCCGGATGCTGTCACTTACATGCAGGGACGGTGCAGTCTCTGGTGTTGTGGTACAGTCTGTGAAAGTGTTTGCTGCACTTTGGACTGAAATAAAGAGGACCTGGAACATGGAAGGAGAAGCATGTCATGAGGCTCGCAGGGCGCCAGGGATGGGGCACAGGGGAGAGGTGGGGACACTTACCTGTGAGATGTTTTAGGAACTTGTCCTTCATTCTCAGATCTCGAGGGACGATTTCTGTTTGAAGGGAAAGGAGGTAATTATTGCATCGCTTGAGAGAAGCATTTTTGTCCCGTGATCTAAGCGAAAGTTGAGGAAAGTTGCTGGAAAGCGCAGGTTACCCTGCACTAGATAAAGCCGATCGGAGCCCCCTTGATTGCTGTGTGAAGACTTGTAATCAGGGACAGGTTTTTCTCCAGATAAACTATTAACTGTTCACAAAGCTTCAATATTATTTGTCTGGTCTCTGCCCTGATGGAAAAGACAGTGACCGCAAAGTTACAGGGTGAAGAAATGTGTGTGGGTGGCGGTTAGTTTCCGGCAGCAAATCGCTTTAGACATTCTCATTTTGGAGAGCTTGGGAATCAAATCCCACGAGCTCTCAAAGTTCTAAAACGAAAACCCAGTCCTTCAAACAGCAACCAAAAACAATGTCATGAAACTTCTCTTTTTCTAGGTATCTATTTAGGAAAAGGACTCAATGCTTTCAAAACCACCTGTTGCCAAGGCTGATGTACATGCATGGAAATAGCCATTTATTCGGTTTATAAGATAAAAGGTAAAGTTCCGGGGGAAAGACAGCTGTCAGTTTTCACTGGGGGAACAGGCAGTGCCCCACTGACACTCTTTCTGATTCCAGGCTTGGTTTCTGCTTTTTCACTCGTCCGCTCTGGGTGGTAACTTTTGCTAGGAGGGCGTGTGGTTGCACTTTGTCTTCTCACAGATACTCCTGGTCGGGGGGGAACGTTCCCTGCGGACCCTGCCCACTTGGTCTGAACGTCAGCCTCTATCAAACTGACCTTATCACACTTGACCTAATTGTGTCATGAAAGCATTAAAAGCTCGCAAGCTTTCTTTGGAAATTTCCCACGGGGCAGGCACTCTGGGAAGGCTGTGCCTCTGGCGGGGGTGCGGGGGGGGGGCGCTCTGCAGCACTTCTGCCTCAGTTGAAAGCGCTCTGCTGAAAGTATTTCCATTTCCGAAGTGACACGTGACAGTTCTGTGCCAAGCTCCGACCTGGGCAACAGGTCCCGCGCCTGGAGCGGAGCGGAGCAGGGCTGTCGGTCACCCAAGTCCCGTTTGCTTCTCTTTATGAAAACACATGGTCTAGTTGTTTTCCCCCAAACAACAGAAATGGGTTTATCCTGTTAAAATACACGTTTTCTCCAGGACCGTATTTCCCAGCAAACACGACTCAGTGTCTCCGGAGACGCGGCGGACCCGCACACGTGCGGAGCCCACCCGGGGCTCCCGGGACCCCCCCAGACCCCGCCCCGGATCCCCCCGGGCCCCGCCCCGGACCCCCGGGCCCTCCGGGCCCCGCGCACACCCCGGGAGCGCACTCACCCACTCGCTGCTCCTCGGGGTCCAGCGCGGAGTCCGAGGCCTCCCTGCGGCCCGCGAGCTGCAGCCTCTTGGCCTCGCCCGCCTGGCCCTTCCGGAGCTCCTGCAGGATCTCCGCGATGAGCCGCAGCAGGGTCTGTCCGTCGGCCGCCTCCCGGGGCGCAGCGACCCCGGGCCCCGCCGCCCCCAGCACCAGCAGCAGCCCCAGGAGCAGGGGGCGTCCCGGCCCGCGCATCGTGCGCTCGCTCGGCCGCAGGGAGATCGGCGCTCTGCAGGGGCAGGGCGTGGGAGGCGGAGGCGGGAAAGAAAGTCGGCGGGGGTTGGGGGGGGGGGGGGCCGGCCGAGCCCGCGGCCCCGGCCCCCCCGGGACCCCGAGCGGATGGGAGCCCGCGGCGGCGGCTGGGACGCGGTGTCCCCGGGACCCGCGGAGGCCCCGGCGCGGAGATGCTGGGAGCTGAGATTCGGGGCGCCGCCCCCGCCCCCCGCCCCTGGTCCTGCCCCCACCCTCCCCAACTTTCGGGAGAAATGGCACCTCCGCTTGCACTTGGCTGCGGGAGACATCGGCGCAACTTTCTTAACCTCTGAGACCGTGGGGAGACCGGGGGGAGGGGTGGGGGAGACCCCGGAGGGCTCGGCCCGCAGGGAGCGAGGGGGACCCCGGGAGGGTTCGGCCCACGGGAGACGGGGGGACCCCGGGAAGGCCCGGCCCGCGGGGAGCGAGGGGTCCCCGGGAGGGCCCGGCCCACGGGAGACGGGAGGACCCCGGGAGGACCCCGGCCCGCGGGGAGTGAGGGGTGATCCTGGGAGGACTCGGCCCGTGGACTGGGGTCCTCCCGCCAGGGCAGCGCCGCGCCCTCCGGCGAGTGGGGGCCGCGCCCGAGTTCCCAGCGGCGCCTTTGTGTGGCGTCGCCCCCTCCTCCCGGCCGGACGTCCCCGAACCCCGACGAGGAGTCCCCGACAGGGACCCCCGCTCCAGCCGCCCGCAGGGTCGGGTTCGGGAAACCCCCGGCCCACACCTGCCGGCGCCGCCCGGGAGTCCACCTGCGCGTCGGAGCACGGCCGGATTACCTGTCCCCGCGTCTGTCCCCGCGACTGTCCCGGCGTCTGTCCCCGCGCCTGTCCCCGCGTCTGTCCCCGCGCCTGTCCCCGCGTCTGTCCCCGCGTCTGTCCCCGCGTGTGTCCCCGCGCCCCGCTACTCCATGCCCCGAGCAGACCTGGCGGGCGGAGCGCACAGACGCGCGGGGCGCAGACGCGGTGGCTCGGCCGCCCCGGGCGCTGGACCCGCCGCTTCTTATCCCCGCGCCGACGTCAGGCGGGTCCCCGAGGGCTCCGCGCGGGTCTTTAATTAGAAGCCGCTCGAGTGTTCGAACCCCCGTGCGGATCTTCGTCAGATACCCCCCTCCCTCCCGCCCCCCGGGCTCGGGGGGGGGGGGGGGGGGGGCCGCGGGCCGGGGGCCCCCCCCCCCCCGGCCCCTCTCCTCCCCTCTCCCTCCACCCTGCACTCCCTCCCCGCCTCTCCCCTCTCCCCCGCCCCTCCCTCGCCCGTCCCCCGCCCCTCGGCCCCCCTCCCTCCCCAGTCTGTTCCCCTCCGTTCCTGTCACTTGTCACAGGATGAGAAGAAACGCCTTTACCAGGAACTCGGCTCTGTTTTTGTCTAAATGTGGATCTTGGGCTTAAAACACGAGCTGTCTGATCGCCTCACATTTAATAAGTCGATTAGCGTCTGCCCTCTTTGGGGGCTCCACTCTCGGGACCCCGCAGGCCTGCGCCGTCCCAGGCGGGGCAGCCCCGGGGGCAAGGAACCTCGGGGTGCACCTGGCGGGACGCGCGGGGCCCCCTCCCCGCCTCGCACCTGCCGGGACCCTCCCTCGGGGGACCGCGCCGCGCGCCCCCTCCCTTGCGCACGCCCGCAGGAGCCCCCGGGGCACCGCCCCCCCCCCCCCCAGGCCAGGTCGTTCCGAAAGTTCGGGTTCTTTGGGGACAGGCAGGCGCTTTGGGGAGGCTTCAACAATGTAATATTTTTCTTGTAAAATGTATTATCAATCAATTGCGCGCTTTCCCATTTTATTGGCGCTTTCTGGGCAAGGGCTGGACGCCCTCCAAGTCGGCGATGCGACCGGGAAGGTGTTCTCTGCACGAACCCGAAGGCAAGGCGCGCAGAGATTAAGGGCCCCCACCACCCGCGGGGCCGCGCCCTGGGACGCTGCGCACAGATGCGCGGGGGGTGGGGGGGGGGAGGGGGGAGGGGCACCGGGGGCGGACCCCTGGCCGGCCTGGGGGGTCGCGGGGGCGGGCCCCCCAGAACTCTGCCTGCGTCCGGGTCTCCGGGCACGTCTCTCTGTCTCTCTGTGTCCATGTCTCTCTGTGTCTCTGCTCTCTCTGGCTCTCTGTCTCTGTCTCTCTGTCTCTGTGTCACTATCTCCCTGTCTCTGTCTGTCTCCGTGTGTCTCTGTCTCTATCTCTCCGTCTGTCTCTGTCTCTGTCTCCCGTCAGTAGTTCTGTTTCCTCCGGAACACAAGTGAGCCCCGGGTAAATAGAATAGACGCAGAAGATACTAAAATGTGATCATCTAAACCCCACCCCCCCCCACCCGCATCTCTTGGGGGGATGTGTTTATATTCTCTCTTTAAAAGGAAATAGGGTGTTGTTTTTTTGGCAAGCACTATGACTAAAATGTGAACGTTTCTTTTAAGATATACGAGAGAGAGAGAGAGAGAGAGAGAGAGAGAGAGAGAGGAGAGAGAGAGAGAGGAGAGAGAGAGAGAGAGAGAGAGAGAGAGAACTCATACCAAACAGTTCTTAGGCAGATAAAATGGGATTTTGTTTCCTTGTTGCCTTTCCCTTGGAGTGGGGGTGACTCTCTTGCAGGAGCGCCGCCTAGTGACAAAAATTCCCTCTGTGTGCACTCAGCACTGGCCCGGGATGCAGGGGCCCAGACCCGCCTAACAGCAGGAGCTCGTGAAGCCTCTGTTGTAAAATATTTTGGTGTAAAACTGCTTTTGGAAAAAAAAAAAATGCTATGGTAAAAAAAAAACCAAGAAATTAGCTCAGTCACATATTATTTTAAATTTATACAGCGTGTTTCCTTTTAAATACTATTTTACAAAATCAGATGAAATCGATGAAGAGAATTAAAAGGTACAAGTTCCTGTTATAAAATAAATAAGTCCTGGGGATGAAAGGGTACAGCACAGGAAATGCCGCCAATCATATTGTAATAATTTTATATTGTGATGGTGGCTACACTTATCAAGGTGAACATTTTCTAATGTATGTCATTGTTAAATCACTGTGTTGTGCACCTGAAACTAATATTACATGTCGACTACACTTCTAGATATAAAAAATAATTTTAAAATTAATTTTTAAAATTAAGATTTTTCTAAATAATTCCTGTTAGGATTATTTTCCCCTCCCCAACCGACCATCCAACCAAGGAGTCCTTGCTAGCAATTAATATTATCCTTTTTTCTTTGTGGTTTGCAATGGGACAAATGGATTTCCTGGATGACTCAATTCTACTGCCCAACTGTATGCACCAACACTTCAGCTCATCTCAGTAGATACTTACATGCATAAACCACAGCAGGAGAACTGGTGCCTGGTTGGTGTTTAGTTTCGTGAGATCTGGCAATTAAGAATCAGACAATCATGTTTTAATTCATTCATTTTTGCAAAGCTCTGTGCTGAAATGACTCCAGGAACCACTGATTTTGTATAAATCACTTCTACAGACTTTCTCAACTTAATAAAAAAGTGCACTGATTTGTAAGGTCTACTGAACTGTTCAATTTATGGTGTTGTCAGTAAGAACTCCTTGGAGTTCACTCACCAGAATTATGGGTATTATAGCCATTGTTAACACATTCTGATTGGCTAAATTAATTGTGCTGTTTAAGGCAAAATACATGTAAACTGATTTACACGAAAATGCTAAGCTGTGAGGTTCCTGGGTGGCTCAGTTGGTTGAGCTCAGGTTATGATCTCCTGGTTCCTGAGTTTGAGCCCCACTTCGGGCTCTCTGAGGTCAGCACAGAACCTGCTTCAGATCCTCTGTACCCCACCGCTGCCCCTCCCTCACTTGTGCACATCCACCTTCTCTCTCAACAATAAAGTAAAAACATCAAAATTACAAAAAAAAAAAAAAGAAGAAGAAGAAGAAGAAAATATGAAGTTGTATTTGAAAAATGGCTTAGTCTCTCTACTTCTTTCCTGTAAAATGAAGTGGTTGGACTGGATGGTCTCTGAAGTCTGAAGCTGTAAAATTCTATGATTGTTACCAAAAATAGTCTGAAAACAAAAAATTCAGTGTTCCTACAAAGAGTTAAAGACAATTCACTGAAATATTCACTATGAGTTTTATCATTTGCCTCTGTGCAAGAATAGGTGATATATTCATATTAAATAATTTAATTCCCTACTTCAGCAGGTGAACAACTTTCCATCATGAAGGAGCCAAAAGACAAGACAACAACGCTGTATTCTAAGCATCATTGGCAAAGTAACTCTTGCTACATTTGATTTAGTTTTGTTTCCTTTTTGACAAAAGTATGTTGGATCGTAGAAAGAAAACTAACAAAAGAGGGAAGAGTTGTGTTTAACCTACTTTTATTGTAGATCTATGTTGTGAGAGGGGCAAGTTACATTTTCAGTTTATAAACAGTAAAAAGCTCCAATGTTTCAACACAATGACTTTTCTTTCTTCCTGAAAAGGTATAAAATTTATTTGAGATGACCGTTAACTGCCTTCAAAACTGATAAAATAGATATATATTAACCACATGTTTTTAAATGAGCTATTACGTGAATTGAACTATTATGTTGATCATTTAACAGTCTAACTAAGATCTTATTAGATAGAAAAACAATTATCTTTAATAAAGGCTAACTTTATGTGCTATAAAGAAATGTAACTTAATGCTTAACTGTCATGTGTTCTATTATTGCTGCTATAGAATACGTTATTAGTGTGCTAGGAATGTGCTAGAAAGCATATGAAGCATTTTGGAAGACAAGATCTCTAACAGGACCTATCCTTCTGGTGCAAGTGTAACCAGTGTCATCTCTAGTCAGTTATGGTGTGTGCGTGCTCTCTAGCAATTTATTCTGGATGAATGGAATTCATCCCTTTACTAAATTCTTTCCCTCGTACCTAGAGGAAGCACCCCCCCCCTTTTCATTTTCCGATGCACGTTTTTGCGTCTGCAAAGCCACACTGCAGTGCAAGTCCACAAGAGATGAGCCAAAGGTCTTGTATGAAGGCTTGGGGTGCCCTATAACTTGACTGGCTTACTCTTGCTCACTTTTCTTGGCCCATGGCCAAGAGGAAGAGACTATTAGAGGGGAGGCTTTAAGGGAGCACGGCCTTGACTGTTCCTGGAGCTGGTTTAGTCACGAAACCCAGCTAGAGAAGAGGTGTTAAAGCTTAGTGACACTTACCTGCCATTTGAGGCTCCAATATCACACCTTCTGGTGGCAACAACAGGAGTACATTTAAATGTCCACACCCTACACCAGCATGGGAAAACAGAGCATCCTATTTGGTAATAGCCCATCTCAAATTCATGACCAAATGGCCTCTGGGAATATATGACCAAAATGGAGTCATATATGCTGAGGAACACACCAATGTACCCACTTCCATATATTTTTTCTCTGTGCATCTAATATCCTGATCAAAAGTGACATATGTAATGACTGGTGTCATGTAGGCACTCTCAAAGTGCCATAAAAGTGCCGTATTCCAAAGATATTCTCAAAGCAAGTCATAGTTGTTTGGGGGTGAGAAAACTACTCTATCAACCAATTCATACATTTTACTGGCTTCATGAAATAAAACTTAATTTCCCTTAAGTTAGTGGTGGGGAGGGGTCTATTTGTGCTGTCGCTCAGGCTCTGCCCTTTCTAAGGGCCTGGGGGTACCTATGGGTCCTCTGCAGCTGGCCTGGGGGGGAAGGTTATTTAAATTAAATTAAATTAAATTAAATTAAATTAAATTAAATTAAAATTATTTAAGGCCTGGAGGCCAAGGCTGGGGATGGCCCGTGTCACCCAGACCTGTGCTCCCCTGGTCAGCATCCAGCCAAGTGCCCCTCAGCAAGCCCGTTCTATCACAACAGGTAGGTTGGAATCGGTGTGAGTAAGAAAAATATGCTTTTCCACAGACCTGGTGATCAGAGTAGTGAGATCTCAGAGCACTGGTAAGGGTTCACACCAGTGAGTGTGGATTCTCACCAGTGTGAGGGCTCCCACCAGTGAAGTGGGTTACACCAGTATGAGGGCTCAGAGCAGCATGTGGGGGCTCACACCAGTGAGGGGGGGGGGGTTACTGCTGGAATGTGAGGCAGAACACAACCTGCTTCTGGGTGAAGTGATATATGTATGGCTGGTTAGGGATGTGAACTCGTAAGAACCTCTGACGATCATGGAAACATTTGACTCTTTTTGCCACTGTCGCCGTGCGATCCAGTAGGCAAAGTGGATTCAGGACACTCAGCAGCCCTCAGACACAGGTGAAGCTCTGTTTCTGACAGAACTTCGAGTTTCAATGGACGTCAAACCGAAGCAGCTCTATTCTCTGCCAAGCAGGGTGCTGAGAACCCTCGATTCGCTCACACATTCAGCTGCCGCTGGTTTGCATTCCTAGATGTGCAGCCTGTAGAGGGAGAATCCGTGTCTTCTAAGACTCCATGTCATCGGGGTGACAAACGTGTGGGTGCTGCTGCCTCTCGGTGAGCCCAGGGTGGAGGGCAGTGCGGATGGGAAGGGGACCGGCAGGCATACGTGGCACGTTTCCAACACCCGGGTGTCAGAGAGGAGTGAAGACAGAGAGGTCTTCCTAAGTCCTTGGAACTTCTGCCGTCACGTGGATCCGAAATCTTGGTAACTGGTGTGCTGTGGCCCCACTCAGCTCACGTTCAGGTGTTCAGAAAAGACCCTGTTCTCCTCTGTATGAACAAACGACCTCAGTCAGATGGTAGTTACGGTGCCTGTGATGGATCCTTTTCGAAGGCTTTAAGATCCAAAGGGTTGAAAGGCCAACAGGTTTTCCCCCCCATCCTTAGTGGACGCCTGGTTCATGAGTTGGGCGTGATGCGCTTTCACTGGCGTCCTGACTTTCTTGCTAAGTTTTACTGAGAAGCCGAATGCTGTGATGACTCTTGCTGCTATGTATGCAACACAATGTGTTATACTGTTGTCATTTCACACGTAACTGTTAGTACCCGTTTATAAAAGCGCCCATTAAACAGAGTAGGGTAAGAAGGGCCTATTCTAATAGTGTTCTAGCAAAAATTTAAACACTATCTTGTACAACAGGATTTTGGCAGATGGCAACAGGTGATTATTTTCTCCCCACAGAGTGGGAACATTTGAGTTTGACAAGAGATCCCATCTTTAAAAAGGGCACTGTATTTTCGGGTCTTTAAATTGCTTTGACTTTACTAAGATCGAAACCTTGCACATTTTAATAATTGATATTGTATCTCATTTATATTATAAAATAAAAGCTGAATGTATATATAGCAGAAAGCAAATGTAATTGTCATTATTTAGAATCTTTGATATCTGACTTTCTTCAGATGGGGCCCTCACTAAATGTTATCAAATGTTATCAATAACCATAATGTTCCTGAAGATATAACCGATCCAATGAAGGTCTAGGTTGACACAGCCACTCCTGGGCTCGATTGCTGTCATTTTAAAGGCATTTCTAGTTGGAGTGTTAGCAGTACACAGTTTCAAGGGATCTGTTTTGCTAAAACTAGCATATAGATGCTGAAGCAGTGGGCAGGTCTTAGACCTCATGACTGCTGTTACCGCTGTTTCATTGTCAGCACACTGAAATCAGACTGATGGAATACAGTGGGTCCAAAATAAGCCAATCCCAAGGCCTTGCCTGGGTCCCGCTGTTTTCTAGTATAATCTGCATGTACAAGAAGTAAAAGAGCTCTTTACAGTTTTGACTTTTATTTGAACCTTTACGTTAGCAGCTTTGTCAAAGAAGAGTCCCACATGTAGGTTTTGGCGATTATAATTCCCTCCATCTTTTAAAATGCATTTAATTTTGAGAAACTGATATATGCTATGGTAACATCTACTCTGCGAAAGGCAAAAACATTTAGATGAAAAGTGAAAAATGGAGTCAATCACTCAGATGCTTCCAAATGTTTGGCATCTGCAGAAATTCCATCTGAATGTCTGGTTCAATTTTTTATAAAGTGTTTTTGTGGGGGCTGACCCTGAGAATATGCTTGTAATTGCTAATGTATATTCCTGAGAATATGGGTGAAATTTAAGTTGACTTGAATCTTAACTATGCTGAGGATGTTTGTCATTTAAAGAATCTGTGGCTAATTTTTAAAGCAAATAAACACTTCATAAGGAAAATCACTTCATTTTTTTTTTGGTAAATTTAAATTTATGTCACTGTAGAAATGGATTTTTAAAACACTTGTGGACACTTTAGAATTATTTTGATAATGTCTTGACATTTCAATAGTAGTTATTTAAAAGCTAGTATTTAAGCTATAATAAGCTGTATAACAACATTGTGGTATTTGCAGATGAACAAGGATGTTGTGTTCACTGCTGTGGCATTCTGCATTTTCGAGCCTCCTCACCACAAGCAGACTCTAGCTAGACTTGACTAGGACAGTGAGGGTAAGGGGTTTGGGAAAAATATGTAAAAGTCCACTGTACCTCCTTTCTGTTGCTCGAGAAAGATGCACCCGTACCATCATCATCATCACCATCATTTTCTGTAACATCCTCTCTGGAGGAGGGACCCCGTCCACATCATGCACACATTGTCTATGTATATGCTGCCCTTTGCAGAAACTGTTGACTTGTATCAGTCAGATCAAATCAATGAGTCTCAAAGAGACCTAAGCCAACACACACATACCCTGATTCAGTTTACGTTCCACATGTGACTTAGAGGCTGTTCGGTTCTTGAGACCCCTCTCCTGCAGCTGCTGCTGACGCCAGTCGGGACCTTGCTTCCTCGCACTCCTGGACCAGCTTGGCATCCTCTGGGAAACCTCCCAACCCCACCCACCTAGAGAGTCTGAGTCTGTGTTTTAGTAACATCTCATTCACATGAAAGGCTAGAAGCACCAATTTACCTTGTTTTCAGGACATTAGACCGTGTTAAATATTGTCTGTTGATTTCTAGGTGTGCAAAAGATCCTCACCAACTCGCCTCCCTTCTGTTCAAGGCAAACGTAGTGTTTCTTTGTCTTTTCTCCTCCGTTGGTGCCACCGGAAATTCTACAACACATGCGCCTTGATCTTACATTCGGTACAGATCACACCCGACCTTCCACCCTGTCCCTCTCCTCCCCACTTCGGCGTCCAGGCCTCCACTTTTTACTTCCAAAGTTGGCAACTCGTACGTTCTGATCAAATCACCAATGAGTCTATCGTGTCTGGCTCGAGCTGACCCAAAAGTTGACAGTGAACGATTTAGCAATGATTTTTGTAGTAAGTTATAGAAAACTCAAAAGCAGCGTGAAAGTACATATGTGAAACACATATACACACATGCATACACTTCCACACCTATGTTTACATACGATTACAGACACACCCACTTCCACACCCACAGGTGTTAGGTTAGCAGCTTCTGGCCTTAGTCAGTGGCTCAAGGGTGTCATTCCCTTGGGCATTTCATCATGGCCACAAGCTGGCTGCCTCAGACTGACGGTGTTTTCTTGTTTTCTCCCCGTTCTCAGGTAGAGAATCGTCTCAAGCGAGATCTGATATGGGGTACTGGTGAGTGTCTGTAGCATGTGGCCAGCCCCCTCTGTAGACTGGGAGCTCACTGTGTGCTTTCGCACTTCCTGCCCCTGCCCCCAGTGCGTATTGGATACGTTTCCAGGGCAGTTTTGCCCTTTAAGCTAAAAGGTTAGTGGCTTGGTGGAGCCCCACGGTCTTCAGGAGGACTTTGAACTGAAAGCAACATGCAGGTGAGAATTTGGTAAAGGTTTTGGAGAGCAATGCTCATGAGGGCCAGTTGGTCAGTCAATAGGGGGCACTATGCTAGAGATGGCTATTTACTTACTCTCTTATTTACCACTAGAATAGGAGGGGAGGGGTACCTGGGTGGCTCAGACTTTGGCTCAGGTCATGATCTCAGGGTTCATGGGTTCGAGCCCTGCATCAGCTCTGTGCTGACAGCTCCGATCCTGGAGCCTGCTTCGGATTCTGTGTCCCCCTCTCTCTCTGCCCCTCCTCCCACATGTGCACATGCTCTTTCTTTCTCTCAAAAACAAACAGATAAACATTTTTTTTAAAGTATTAAAAAAAAGAATAAGGAGGGGAGAGTTTGATGACATGATTATTTACCAAGTTATGGACAGGCTATAGGGAAATCACAGGGTGATTGCAGTACCCAGGGCCTTCTCCCACCCCCTCACCCCAAAGGCTGAGGGTGACAACAATGAGAAGGGTATGAACTTAGGTGAGAGGCAAATCAGCCCGAGGGGACTTCAAGGGGAGGGAGCAGAGGGACAGTAACCTACCCGAATTTTCCTCCTCCGCCTGATGTCCTACTGGGCTTCCCGATGGCTGGACGGCACCAGAGGCTGGAAGGAAGGGACCATAAGGTGGATTATGTTCAATCCACTGGAGCAGACATGGGGAAAGTCTGCAGAGCCTATCAGAAGGCCAAAGAGAAGCTGTTTTCTACCCGCAGGACACATCTCCTGTGCATCTTCAGTAAATGACACTGAGATGTGAGGGAGGTGGTGCCTTGTGGATCAGCTACACACACGGTTTCTTATGCTCCAAGCAAAGCCATGTTGACACCATTAAGGCAAAAGTGAAACCTGGAATGTGTGAAGCAGAAAAGGAGCAGGACCTTGGTGGTGGTGTGGGCTTGCCGTCTGAGTGGTGGCACAGCCGTGGCCAGCCTGTGTACGCAAAAATACTTCCCCACCTCTCCACTGGCCTTCCTGGTCCCTTCATTCAAACTTGGCCTTACCAGAGATTACTTTAATGCATCAGTGAACCAACCTGCCAGCCAATCAATTGGGGTGATTGGGGGCTGCTACTGTGGACGTGAATCTAGGTTATTCCGCACACAGATCACAGCTTACTCTTGTCTTTTTACGTCTTTCATCAAGAACTGAGGCACCTCCATTTTACAGAAACCGGGGTTTTTGTGCTTGACGTGTCTTTGTGTGAAAACCTCCATTTATCACTCGTGGTTTTGAGTTAACTGATCATCATAGGGCACTGCATGCAGCTGGTGCCCGTGTCTCGAGTGCCCCAAGGAACCACATGATTTCCAGGCAAGTCTGCATCTTCTGGTATTAGGGCCCCAATCCCCCTCGCTTAAGTTAGAACAACTCGGCTTTCATTTTCAAATTGGGCTTCTGCTTGATTTTACATTTAGCAAAAAAATGTAGAAGTTTCGCTGCTTAATAAAAGTTGAGAATTACTGATCTCTTCTCATGCCGTCCCCTTTGTAGGGTTTCTTTAGGCAGGTTAAGTCTCTTAAGATCACACGGCTTATCAACTAGCAGAATCAAGCCAAGGTTCAGGCTTTTGATGTGTAGTCCAGAGCCTCTTCCACTAGGCTCCATAGTTTCTTATGCTAATTTTTAAAGGTAACCACATAAATAGACTTATTTTATAAAAAAAAACAAAAACAAAAACAAAAAAAAAAGAAACAAAAACAAGAGTTGGGTATCTGAGTGGTTAACAGCATTCCTGGGGAACCAACTGGGTAAAGACAGAGGAGGGGCTGTGCCATCCACAGGACCACTAAGGCAAAGGTAAAAGCTGAAGCCACCCGGGTCTAGCCACTGCTGGGGCCTGAGCAGGGCCGTCCGAGACCCAGCGTCTGGGAAGTGAAGGAGGCTGGTCAGGAGCAAGGTCACCCAAGGCCCCAGGGCCTACTGGTGTCGTTGACGTTCAGTGAAGTGAATGAATCTTTGGGCTGAGGTTGCCTGGGAAATCTCAGTACCCATTGGTGGCCAACAAAATTAATCTGTCTTACACGTATTGACCATTTTATTTTAGTTTATTTCTTAATGTAATTGGCGAAAAATGCATTGGTCCTGTGTGGCCCAGTCTTACCCAGACAGAGTGATACGTGATCAGGTGAGAGTCTGTCCAGTGAACTGTCAAGATAAATTCACTCGCCAAGTGTACCAACCACAACGTTACCTGTTTTTATGCGGGTACACTGATCCTTAGATTCCCTCCGTTGCTATGGTAACCACTCTGTTAATTTATCCTCCCTTTAAATGGAGCTTTAATTAGCATTCAGTTTCAGTCTTTCTGCTGGCCAGGAGGCTTCAGTCTGGGCTTTTATCACCAGGCATTCCTCTGTTTAGCATTTTTCCTCCTGATTCTTTTTTTTTTTCAAGATAAACATTTATTTTACAGTATGAATGGCTAACATCCACTAATATCCATCTAAAAGTACAGTATGATATAGTATCTGTTTTTGCTCTTCACTGTGAAAAAAACACAGTTTGTGTTTATATAGAATAAATCAGGAGCCCCTCCCTGTTCCACTTGGCCTCCAAAATAGTTTGGAGAGCCCCCGATTGTTTTGACACACTTCATATAAACTGAGAGGCAGACACAGCTCTCTTGCTCTCTGTCCCTGGCTCTCTCTGCTGCTGTCTCTAGTATAGATTCTTGAATCTTTATACATTTTTAAATAAAACACAGCTCCTTTATTTTGCCAAAGGGTTTCTCCTGAAAATTTCTTGCTTATCCAGAGATCAGTATATTTCCTTGGCAGGCGGTCACTCAGAGTCTGATTGAAATCCATGTTGAATGAGATTGGCCATTTAATTGAAGAATATGTCTTCGATGTACAAGATTTTCCTCTACTAGAGGCTAAAACATCTCTTTAAATAATTCCATAACCCTTTCAAAATAATAAAATGAAATGTGCATTAAATTAATTACTTTATACTAATAGTTGATTTGATATAATTCCATGGGTTTGAAGAAGTGAATTGATTCCTTTGAAAACACGATGATGTTCAAGGGTCTAGTAGGCTTTGCTTCACATCTCAATTTATTTCAGACAGTCAATAGTTACAGAAAGCAGTTTGGTCTCAACAGAAATGTCAGCCTTCTTCCCCCAAATGATGAGAGAAGAGAATGTTTTCCTTAAAGTGGATTAGAACCTGCCAGTGTTAGTCTTAAGACTTGACCTGCTAGGTACACATCAGCAGTATCCATATCAGTTCAACTATGGAAACCTTGAGACTGTGATGTAACATCTCTATCTAGAGAATGGGTTGCATTACTGTATCTAAGTACCACGTATTTAAACTAGATCTCTGCTTCCTGAGTCCACAGCACTGTGTGGCCACACTGACCGGGGTAGTCTCTGTGCTATGGCTTGTGTACTTTTTATGTGTGTGTGTATTCCTTTTAAAATTTACTTAAATTCTAGTTAGTTAACATATAGTGTAGTATTGGTTTCGGGAGTAGAATGTAGTGATCCATCACTTACATATAACACCCAGTGCTCATCCCAACAAGTGCCCTCCTAATGCCCATCACCCATCCAGCCCATCCCCCAGCCTCCTCCCCTCCAGCAGCCCTCAGTTTGTTTTCTGTATTTAAGAGTCTCTTATGGGGGCGCCTGAGTGGCTTAATGGGTCAAGCATCCAACTTCAGCTCAGGTCACGATCTTGCGGTTTGTGAGCTTGAGCCCTGCAATGGGCTCTGTGCTGACAGCTCAGGACCTGGAGCCTGCCTCGGATTCTGTGTCTCCCTCTCTTTCTCTGTCTCTGCTCTTCCCCTGCTTGTGCTCTCTCTCTCTCTCAGAAAAGAATAAACATTAAAAAAATAAATTAAAAAAAGAGCCTCTTATGGACTACCTCTCTGTTTTTATCATATATTATTTTTCTTGAGAGAGAGATAAATCAGGGAAGGGGCAGAGAGAGAGGGAGAGAGAGAATCCCAAGCAGGCTCCACACTCAGCACAGGGCCTGACGAGGGGCTCGATCTCATGACCATGAGATCATGACCTGAGTTGAAATCAACAGTCAGAGGCATAACCAACCAGAGGCCACCAGTCACCCCATGATACTTTTAATCCAATGCTCATAGTTATTAAAGACCTAATATTATTGCAAACATGAAAGTAAATACGCCTCTAAAAAGATATTTTAATTTTTTTTAAGTACGCTTCACGCCCAGCACCAAGCCCAACCCAGGGCTTGAACTCACGACCCTGATATCAAGCCCTGAGCTGAGATCAAGAGTCAGATGCTTACCAACTGAGCCACCCAGACATCCCCTCTAAAAACATATTTTTAAAAATTCTTTACATTTTTATTAAAGTTCTAACCACCCCAAAGTGTTCAGCTTTAAATTCTTTTTAATGTTTACCTATTTTTGACAGAGAGAGAGCACACGAGCACGAGCAGGGGAGGGGCAGAGAGAGAGGGAGACACAGATTTCGAAGCAGGCTCCAGGCTCTGAGCTGTCACCACAGAGCCCCACAGGGGCTCGAACCCACAGACCGTGAGATCATGACCTGAGCCCAAGTTGGATGCTTAACTGACTGAGCCACCCAGGCGCCCCCAAAGTGTTCAGCTTTATTTCCTTCAGTCCCACTGAGGGGATGGCCAGTCTTGCTGGGAAACAGATACCTCTTGCCATACCTTAGCAACAAATAGTTACTATAATTTACTGGGATGATTTTTTTTCCTTAGATTTCCCAGTACACATGTAATATTATGGCCAGTGGCCGGCTGTTTGATGATACATTCTGGCTGTGAATATGGATGGAATCTACCGGAGAACCAGGTGCCTTGTAAGAAGGCAGCGATTGTGATCACCATTTTGAACACGTGTCAATAGCGTGAAGTGCCTCATGATCTCTGCAAAGTGAGGAAAACGTCACTGGGGTAATTTTAGATCCTGTGGCAGACATTCACTGCTTGCGGTTGTGAGGCGTCTTACAACGCCTCCCTCTGTCTCCTGTGTGTCAGTGAGACCCCACATGACCCACCGGGGGTGGCACCCAGGCCCAGCCTCCCGGATGCCAAGTGGCTGCAGGCAGTACAACCTTTTCAAGAGCCTCAAGATGGCTTGATGCGCAGCTTAGCGTCTGACCCTGGCTGTCTGGGAGATATTTCTACAATCTTACACCTTTTGAAGAGCTACTTTTCTGCTTCAACTAATTACATTCTATTCTCTTGTTTGTAAATAGGAACAAAGAATGGTATTTTTAAATGTGAAACAGTTAACCTGTATTTATTATCTTCTGCGCAAAACATTGGAGCTTATTTTGCAAAATGTGCCCTGTGAAACGTTAGTGTCAGATGAATTGGCAGAGGTTTAAAATGCAGATTTTCAGGCCTTCCCAGAACCCCTGAGTCAGGGTCTGGGTGCAGCCCAGAACTCTGTATTTTTCAAATAAGTGTGCCAGTTGCTTCCCATGTAAACTGAAAATGATATGAAAGGGGATAAGATAGCTTTCTTATCAACAGTGAATTCAAATATATGCACTCTTCCCTGCTGGACAGACAGAAGGATCTACATATCTACATCTCTGTCTCTATCTGTCTCGAGAGAACAAGAGAATATGAGAAGAGAGAATTATTTTTTTTAATTTTCTTTAATGTTTATTATTTTTGAGAGAGAGAGAGACAGAGAGACAGAGAGCAAGCAGGGGAGGAGCAGAGAGAGGAAGAGACACAGAACCTGAAACAGGCTCCAGGCTCCGAGCTGTCAGCACAGAGCCCGACGCGGGGCTCAAACTCACTGACTGCGAGATCATGATCTGAGCTGAAGTCGGCCGCCCAACCGACTGAGCCACCCAGGCGCCCTGAGATCATTATTTTTATACCGATAATACAGTTTAGAGAAATGAACGGTGTGGCTTTGGTTTAAGACGGCCAGATGAACATGGGTATTTATCTTCTTTTCTTTTTGGTTTCCCCTGAAATGATAGTTGAGGAATACACTTAGGATAAACCTCCAACCGCAGAGAGCAGGCTGTTTGGTCAGACGCCCGGGAGACACAGGGGTAGGGCAGCAGCAAGGGGTGTGCCTGGGGAGGGCTGGCCACATGGGTGCCCCGGGGCCCTAGCAAGACACCAGCTGGTCCCAAGCAGAGCAGCCCTGGGGGCAGAGGACACAGAAGCAGGAAGCTGCGCAGGGACAGACTGGAGGTCTGAGCGGACAGACCTCCCTCCAGCCTGTCCTTCTTCGTGTGAGGAAAGGCCCGGCCAATCTTGCTGCATGTTGGGGAGCAGGAACGGCACATGTGGGCGTCAGCTCCCGCCTGAAGGCCCCTCATCTCGGCACTAAAGTCCCTGCTTCCTCCGACGGCCCTGGACAGAGAGCCTCAGGCAAGCCGCCTCGACCAGTGACCTGGGCCCCGTTAAGCCAGCCTGGCGCTGTGACTGATGCAGGAGGGTTACCTGGATCCGGAGAACGATTACAAGTGTAGCATTCCAGCCAGACGACGATGATGTACGTCAGTGCGTAACGAGCAAGGTGAATGGTGCAGTCGAAGTCTGAAGGCACCTGGAGGGGCTGAGCCCCAATGCGG
The DNA here is from genome assembly GCF_014898765.1 of Herpailurus yagouaroundi. NCBI lineage: Eukaryota > Metazoa > Chordata > Mammalia > Carnivora > Felidae > Herpailurus > Herpailurus yagouaroundi. Next base: position 272,267 of record NW_024412419.1, read on the forward strand.
GGCCTGCCGGGGGCTGAGCCCCAATGCTGGGCCTGCCGGGGGCTGAGCCCCGCTGCTGGGCCTGCCGGGGGCTGAGCCCCAATGCTGGGCCTGCCGGGGGCTGAGCCCCAATGCTGGGCCTGCAGGGGGCTGAGCCCCAATGCGGGGCCTGCCGGGGGCTGAGCCCCACTGCTGGGCCTGCAGGGGACTGAGCCCCAATGCGGGGCCTGCCGGGGGCTGAGCCCCAATGCGGGGCCTGCCGGGGACTGAGCCCCACTGCGGAGCCTGCAGGGGACTGAGCCCCAATGCTGGGCCTGCCGGGGACTGAGCCCCGCTGCGGGGCCTGCCGGGGGCTGAGACCCACTGCCAGTTCCCCAGCCATGAACACTCACAGGTGTGTGCTACACACAAATGGCTGTGCTGAGCTAGAGACAGATGCTCCCTCATTCAGCAAACACTTATGTGGTGCCCTGTTCTGGGGACTGGCGTGCTAATGAGAAGGAATGATGATAAACAGGTAAATACAAAATGTGTCAGACGGTGAAATGCCGTGAGCACAGAAATGGAGGGGTGTGTGCAATTTGACATGGGGTCACAGGGTCTCCATCACAGCTCGAGTCACGTGTGTGATGATTTTCTGTGCTTGCAATTTGACATGGGGTCACAGGGTCTCCATCACAGCTCGAGTCACGTGTGTGATGATTTTCTGTGCTTGCAGACATGAAGATCCGGTCCTGGAGCCTTAATGACATCTTCTTGCTGCCTTAAGGAGCCAGTAGCAGGACTGAAACTTCCTTCTGTGAGTCTTAACAAGAGATGTATCACTTGGGAGCGACGCGGTGAGTTTGCCCAGGAAGATGTCACAGGGACTGGAGGGTGACACAGTCCACGCTCCGGCTATGTCGCCCCCGGGGTCAGAAAGTGAGCTGGCGAGTGCTTGTAGGGGGTCAGCGCACGGGCGCCACAGGGCTCCCACGTCCTCACTGCCAGCTCTGCCCCTTTTCTGACCCGGGGACAACACAGATCTTTTGCGCTTGTAGAACATCTGGAATTTAATTCACATGGAGAAGACACACATTTAGGCCACATTCAGTTTAGGGGCTTGTTGGACAGTCAGCTGCTGAGCCTCAGCTCTTCGTGGAGAATTTGACTGAAAGTAGCATTTAGTGCAGTTCAAAACTGCCTGATGCCCCTCCACTTAAATGAGTCCAGAGAAAACAGAAAAAACACAAAGTACAGCTGAGGCCCAGGGTCAGGAGGAGAAAGACAATGTGTTTTTGTTCCTCTGGGCAGGGCTGTGGGTGAGCCCCTCCCTCCTCTGTGACCAGGTCCCGGTGACGCCTCCCTCCTCTGTGACCAGGTCCCGGTGACCCCTCCCTCCTCTGTGACCAGGTCCCGGTGACCCCCTCCCTCCTCTGTGACCAGATCTGGGTGAGCCAGCCCTCAGGCGGGGGCTGCAGCCAGGCTGGAACCTGCTTCTCCCTCAGAACCTCTTCTCGCCCTGAAGGGTGTCCAGAGGCGGGTTCGCTGCGTGGCCAGGGAAGTACATACTCCCAGCTTTCCCGCGAGTGTCCGTCCCTCACACTAAAAAACACTAGTCTGTCTGCAGCCTGGCAGCCCACCCGGGGTGGGGGGTCCCGCTCGCCTCTTCCCACCACCCGGCCCCTTCCTTCCCCCGCAGAGGCCTCTCTGACGCCAAGCCTGCTGCTTCCCCAGGATGGCTACCTGAATCTCGCACAGATGTCACTTTGGTTTCCATTTACAGCTTTTATTCCTAAGTGCATTTGTTTAGCATTTACTTGAGTTTTCCCCTTGTGCTTTATGAAAAGGATGTTTTTGAATTTAGGGGAGGAGAAAGAAGGACAAATAACTATTTTTCGCACATAAAAGTGAGGTCATCCAATGCGAATCTCATTGTCAGTTTCTGCCCCAAGTAGCTCGTGCGGACGCAGTCAACGCATGGCAGAAAATGGCCCCTTCCTGCTGTTCAATTTAGTGAGCAGGTACAAGGTATGCTTCCCTAGGCCAGTAATCTCTGAAGAGCAGAGTGACCCTTTGGGGTGTGCAGGGAGCAGGTCCAAACCATCAGAGCACCTCTTTGTTCGTATTTCCGGCCCCTCAGGTTTCACCCCAGGTGCGCACGTGTGTTACAAAGGACGCCGTGTTCAATTCAGCTTGCACACGCAAGTGCCCACAGCTTGGGGTTGCCTGGTGAAGACCTCTGATGAGGCATGCACTCGGAAAAGCCTTCTGGTTACTCTTTCTAGACTGTGCACGTCAAGAGCAAGAATGTATCTGTTTTGTTTTCTGTAGGCTCCGTGTTTGGCTGGATACTGGAGCGTAAGAGACACGCCATAACTATTTCTGAATGATTGGATCAATGTCTGCACCAACGTAGACATTTTTAGACTTTTAATTCTTTTCAAATCAAAACCGCTTGCATAGGTGATATTGAAAGTGCTACCCCAATATAAGAAGCTATTTAAATAGCATCATAATGGTTATCACAGAAAGGTTATCCAACTGGCCTAATTAATCAAATTAGCAGTTGGTATGCCAAGAGGAGGGTTCTCTCTGTGTGGGACTACCAGAAAGTGCTTACTATATGCCCCGATTTTTGTATTTGTCACTGTACCCTGCACCGATACTGAATGAATACTGAGGGTCTAAATGATGGCTTATGCTTTGCATATTATCTAATAGACTTCAAACGGGCTTCTGACTCCTCACTGAACAGATATTCACACAGTGGGAGTGGTCGGTGTTCAAGGAGTATGTCCCTTCACCAGCCACCCTCATCTGAGAGCGTAGTAGGAAACTTAGATCCCGATTGGCTGAGGAAACCGGATGTCCCTAAACCACCCGTCTCTGGTCTGAAACACCGAAAAGCGCAGTGAGCAATGAGCGTGTGGAGCTGTGCACGTCATGTCAGTGGGAAGGAGCCTGGGTGTGAAGGGGGACGAGGTCCACGTCTTCCGAGCTGGCCCGTCTCAGGTTCGGGTCACAGCCCCCGCAGAGGTCGTCACACTCAAGCCCGGTGTGGGTCCCTGGGCCACTAATTAGCTTCTGACCCTGCTGAGCAGCTAACCCTCTTGGGCCTCTACTGTGGAATAAGAAAGTGAAATCAGAAGTCCTCTTAGGACCCATTCATCTCCATGCAAATTCAGCTGCGTCGTTGGATGACTCATCACTCACTCAAGTAAATGGCATTTTTCACTTTTTAACTAAATAGCCTTCTGTTCTAGTCAGACCTGTCAACCCACACACGACGGGAGGCTTTAGTGTAACTGACTTGCGTACTGGGACTGACAAAACCGGAGTGGTGACCGTCAGCCCCGAGGTGGGAAGCTCCTGCTGGCAGAAGGCCCCGGAGGGCCCTCTGGGCGTGAGATCTGGACTCTTGCCTGTCCCATGGGGCCACCAAGGCCTGCGCGTGCAAGCAAGAGGGTGGGAATGGCCTGGGCAGGGGGGCGGCTGGGGCTGCAGAAGAGAGCCCTCCTCTTGGGTGCAGGCAGCTTCTAGAAGCACCTCTGCGTGGCCTCCATCACGTGGCTCAGGTTAGGAACTGCCGTGAGACGTCGACTGAGTCAGAGCCCACGGCAAATTGCACCAGACTGGTGCCTGACCCCGTCCGTGTCAGGGCAAGGGGACGCATCTCTGTCATTTGGACAAAACGTTTTCTCATCTTTGTGAAAAAGAAATTTCTTTTTGGCTTTTTATCCTCTAAGGTTCAAGTTTCCTACTGCCTTGCAACTTATCCGCTTGTTTTGGAAGAGAGAAACCCTCACGTTGGAATCTAAGTCATGGCTGCAATAGTGATAATCTGAGGAGAAAAAGACTAAGGAACCCAATTTTTATATTGTTTTCAGAAAAGGACAACAAGCAGATGCTGTGGAATCTGCTGTGAGGCCTGTTTCAAGGAGCAGGTCTAACAAAATGTGAGCCCTCTCCTGCCTCTCTGAGGAAGACCCACCCGGTGGCAGGTGGTGTTGGGCGCAGGCTGCCGTGTAAATCAGAGAGGAGGCGTGTGGCCGATAGGAAGGGTCGGGTGGCCCTGCGCCTGGCACCCTCCGATGTCCTTGTTTAGCGAACACCGAGTAGACGAGCCGTGTGTCACGCGAGCCTCCTGCCCTCACCTGTGGGACGCGATCACGGGCATGACCCGGGGACGCGGCACAGCTAGAGCGGTTTCTCTCGCCAGCAACAAAATGCGAGGATACGGTCCTTAGCCACCAGATTCAAGATTCAAAAAGAAACGTGAGCTTTTCACCGAGAAAGATATTGTTAGCCTCCGTTCATCTTGCTTGCTGGTGTTCTCTCCTCCTCTGGCACCAAATAAAGGCAAAATCGTACCATCAGTTCTGCCGGCAGGGCCACTGGCCACTTCCTTGGCATCTGGCCGAATTACTTACGCATCACTGCTGCTAGAATTTTTCATCTTCCCCACAGTGGCCTAGGAAGTGACAGAAAAAGCACTGGGTATAAACAGCCCGCACTGTGTTTGCAGGGAGGTTGGAGAAAGGCCAGCCTCGCCCTGGGCCCTGACACAGCATCGCTTGACTTGACCCGGCATAATCCAGGCTGCTCATGGACACATGCAATCAATGGAGAACGTGCCGGTTATGAGAGCGTGATTAAAGTCTGGGTTTTGCTTTAGGTCGGACTTGGGCTGCTCTCCAGGGGCACTGAGCATCTCACCGAAGGCAGGCGAGGCTGCTCACTCCGTCTTGCACAGAAATTCTCTATGTCTCAGTGAAGGAGAAATCTCCGAGTGAGACAGTGTTTAAATTTTTAATAAGTAGAATCCAGGTGGGAAATCCAACCCCCACTGCTCCGGCCTGGACACTGCACTGCGGGTGCTGCTGCTGCTGCTGCTGGAGTCAAGGATCCGTGAGCCGACCAGCTGGGAAGACGTGCAGCACGGCAGTGGGGCTGCTCTGGGGACGGAGGGCTGGCGCCGCGGGTGGGTGCTGGGGGTTCTTGCCACACCATGCAGTATCTTGTGAATTCCATGCCACTGACAGCTTAAAAAAGTTTGCTTCATTTTTTTTCTAATAAAAGAAAGAAAAAGGAGTTTATACGCTCTTGAGACCAGCATTCCCAAAGTTTTCTATAAACTTGGGTGACTCTCTTTTCCCGTTTGCAGAACATATAAAAGAAAGAAACACAGGCAGAAAATGATTGTCTCAGTTTCCTGTTTCTCTGCTCAGAAGTCATTTGTCCTGTGGGCCTGGGGGTAACACACATCTGTTCCCAGGACAAGCAGACATCCTTGGACTTCAGCAACCTGGACGACCACGCCCTCCCACCCTCCTTTGTTCATCCCGGCTGTTTCTCCAGGTGGGGCTTCACACTGGGATGCGTGCTCTGGCCATCAAGAGCCGTACTTAGTCTACTCTGCGGGCCCAAAGTGGAGACCATCTTCCTGTTGATAGGTTCCAACTAAAGGATGCTGATCACTTGTTATGGGAGACTCATAGGATGTAGATGAGACCCAGCCACCGGAGACAGTTAAACACGTGGCTCCTTCAAAGCCACGTCATTCTGTTGAAGTGTCAGTCAGAAGCCCCACACGTTGCTGAGAGAGGCCAGAGCAGGACCGAAAGCAGAGCAGGTCATCTGGAAGACAAGCCTCTGAACCTCTTCCGCACACTATGGAGACACCACAGGGAGAACCCTGAGGGCACACAGCAGCTCCGAGCCCCTGTAGATGCGATCCAACCTCTCTGCACTTGTGCTTGGCTGGTGCTGGGCACAGGACCCCCAGAGAAGCAGATGAATTCACCCCACGGGCACAGTGGCTGGAGCCCAGAGCCCTGTGTGCACCCGGAGCCACCTGTCGCCGAAGCTTTAAGTGAGGAATATCATAAATTGTATAATGTACACTTTCCGTAGAACATTTTCTTATATTTATATACAAATTTAAACTGATAAAGTAAAAGGTGTTTTATAGAAACTTCATTTAAGTAATACATGCAAATACTTGTATCATTTCCAAAGGAAATCGTGCTCTCGTTCACGTGCAGATGTCAGACCTTCTGTTTGGCTGCAGTACGATGTGGTCTGTCCATGATCATACAGACACGTGTCACAGACTCCTAAGTTCGCTGCTAACAGACAACATGGGCAGGTCTCTTGTCCTCTGCATTTGTGGGTTGGAAATGTGTACACACGTCCCAACCCCAGGTAGGTCGTGAGAAAAGGTTGGCTGAAATGTGTGGGGTCAATCTCTCAATACTCATTTCTCAGGGGTTTATGTTCCCGGATCCAAGATGGCCATGAGCATAACTGCACGTTCACCTAGGACAGAGGAGGGAGCAAGGCTGGGGCGGTGGGGTGCTGGCTTTTGGGTCAGCATCCCAGGGTGTTCTGGGCCATAGCCTGGCTGTGTGACCTTCAGCAAGTTTTAAGTTCCCAGTTTCCTCCTCTATAAAGTAGGAGCAACATCCCTATCACATAGGTTATTGTAAGTGGTAGCCCACGAATGAAAAATGATGAACACGGTCTCTGATGTAAGGATGGTTAATGCTAATTTATCCTCTTTTTCAACATAACTCATAGGGTGGTGTTTCTCAGGAAGGCTGAAAATTGTTTCAAAAAACAAAAAATATATTAAGAATCTAAAATAGTATTATTTTTTACATATTAAGATAGATTTACTTTAGGGGCACCTGGGTGGCTGAGTCAGTTAAGCATCCGACTTTGGCTGAGGTCATGATCTCACGGTTTGTGGGTTGGAGCCCCACGTCAGGCTGTGTGCTGATAGCTCGGGGACTGGAGCCTGCTTCAGATTCTGTGTCTCCCCCTATCTCTGCCCCTCCCCTGGTCATGCTCTGCCTCTCAGTAATAAATAAACATTAATAAAATAGATTTATTTGGATCTAAAACAACAAGATTAGAACACATTCTGCCCCTTTAAAAAGGGGAAGTGCTTCTGTCACACCCGTGTCTCCTGCAGGAGAGGCCCGGCAACTATGGGTGAGGCACCTGGCAGGTTGAGAGCTGGCTGTTATCAGCACCATCTAAGAAGGCTGACAGGTCCAGACAGCACTGTGGCTGATCCAGAATACTCTGGGTCCTGACCCTCAGCATGGGAAAGAAGAGGAGCTTAGCATGTGATGTTTGATTTTCAAATCCCAAGAAGCAAAGGAGAAAGAGTAGCATGTTGCTACTTTGGGATATTGGGGAAAACCAATGAGAATCCCAGCGTGGAGGGAATTACTGTAAGGTGTCTCTTTTGAAGGGGACTGGGAGCCCTAGGAAGCTGTGTCTCTAGCTGTGGGACATGAAGAGTGACGGCATTTGGCTCACGTCCCGTGGGCCAATCCTGGGGAGTGCCAGCACCCATCGCTCGTACCTGCCCCTCACCAGGCACTTCCACTGGACCCCAGGGATGTGCTCAGAGGTCCTCGAATTGGATACTTGTGGGTCTCCTTGTGCTTCATCGCTGGCCACCGTGGACCTTTGTTTTTTCAAATCACAGCACCAGGGGCCTCATAGGTTGGTTCCATGAGTTTCAGCCAGAATTCTCAGGTTCTAATGGTCAGCGCTTCATGGGAAGGACCTATGAGGCCGCTTCTCGATTGGGTGACAGTGACAGGGAAGCCATCTCATAGGTCTTTCAGTTATGAAGCTGCATGAGATGTTTGTCATGAAAGGGCGACCAGACCTCTGTCTTACCATGGGGTGCCACACTCTGGTTCCTCCCACGCTCTTCCTGTGTCCAAGGCTGGGAGAAGCAATTACATTTCAGAAGAGAAGTCTTTAGAGCTCTAAGGGAACCATAAAACCTCCAGTCTAGTCATTTAGAACCAGCGGTTTTGGGGTCCCAGGGATATTCAGAGTTTTTGGCGGGGGTAGGAGTTCATGGCGGTTCCACTGCTGACACAGTGTGCCACTTCTAGTCTGGAACCAGGACTGCTATGCCAGTATGAAAAAGCCATCTAACTTGAGAAATCTGTGGTGATTCGTGTGAAGGATGAAGTATTTTTGTTTCTATCCTCTGCACTTCCCAGAGTCCACATTTGTCTAATATGCCAACTGTCATTCCCTAAGTCTTAAAAAGAAATGGAGGAAGAAAAAGGTATTCAGAAAAGGGTGAACCACATGAGTGAGGGAGTGGAAAATGGCATCGAGGAATGTGACAGTCCGGCTCAGAAGACAGTATGCCATTGGGAATCTCTTTTGCTTTAAATTAAGCTTTCGTTTTCTTTGTGCTGTCGGTTGTTGACTAACCATGAGTTCTCACACTCTTTATAAGCTTTGCAGCTCAGTCTTTTGCTCCTAGCACTAGACTCTAAAAATGGTGTTAACTGACCCTACTTGTCTAAGGGAAATTGTGACTACCTTCCGTCCTTATGTGCGTGTCTCCAGACTTTCCAGAGTTACATAAGTAATTAGCAACTTCAGAACAGAATCAATGAAAGTAAATATGAAAAACAATCTCTGGTTACTAATTCTGGCTTAGGTCCTAGAGTTCGGTGGTTGTGCCCAACAGCTATCACGAGTAGATGGATGGAGTGCAAGCTCTTCCCAGAGCCAAGCCACCTCTGTCTCGCAACACGCAACTCAATGTTTCCAGATGTTCTGAGTTTCACGGTTTGTGGATTCAGGGCCTAGAAGCCAGAAATCTTATTTTCCACATCCTTGGGATGCCTCCTGCTGAAACTGGAACTCAGAGTCTCTAATTGTGACAGGTCCAAGACAACAATTCTATGACTCAGGTAAGGAGTGATGATGGCATGTGTTCTCCATCTTGGCCATGTCTACCCTGATGTTCTTTTTTTTTTTTTTTTTTTTTTTTTTAATTTTTTTTTTCAACATTTATTTATTTTTGGGACAGAGAGAGACAGAGCATGAACGGGGGAGGGGCAGAGAGAGAGGGAGACACAGAATCGGAAACAGGCTCCAGGCTCTGAGCCATCAGCCCAGAGCCTGACGCGGGGCTCGAACTCACGGACCGCGAGATCGTGACCTGGCTGAAGTCGGACGCTCAACCGACTGCGCCACCCAGGCGCCCCGTACCCTGATGTTCTTTTAGAAGGTCCTGTGAACACAGTGTTGAACTGTTAAGTTTTGAACTCTCATGACTCAAAAGAAAAACCATATCTGTTTATTTTTGTTCAATTTTGCAAGTTTTATATAGAGTTCCCATAAATAAAACTTTGTGTTTTGAGAATGTGAGGGCATGAAAACAGATACAGTTTAGCCAAAAGCAGTACCTAATATTCTAGTCTCCTGGGTTGTTTATTAGGGACCCTGAATTTTACACTAGAAAATAATTTAGGGTTCCAAAAGGTTACTAAATTGACTTTTTATTTCTTTTTTATTTACACATGAAGTATTAAAAATATTTATGTGCAAAATCTTCTTGTTCCATGCAGTAATAAGTAAGGGCATGGGGACTCCTACAGGTATTGGTAACATGACCACAGTTTGGTGCGCTCTGCACAGACGGTGGCAAAGTCGGGATTCATATTGTGACCCAGCTGTATGATGAAGTGAGCTTCAGGGTTACATCAATGATACATATTGATGATGGTGTGTCCACGAGATATATACAAAAACTTATTACATTTAAGATATTGGTGGATTGATGACCAACAATGTTTTTGACCAGTCTCACTCTTTCCCTGGCATACTTTTATTCTTTGTGAAAGCAACTTTAAGACACCCATATATAAATACACAGGTATTTCTATATATTTTTATTTTTAGCACTATTAATTTTTCACAGGGACATTATAACCTCTACTTATATACTGATTCAATAATAACATTCAAAAATAAGCATAGGTGATATTTTTGTCTGCTTAGAGAAGGTACTATAACTGATGGATTATTGGAAATCTTTATTTTTGCAAGAAGGCGGAAAAGTCAACAATGGGTAAATATATGTAAAAATAGGCTCCTAATGATTAAAATGAAAGTTTAGGTGGGTGATTTGGGATGACATGAGAAAACATGTCATTGCTTGAAGGTGAGCAGAGATCTTAGAAGTTGAACACACTTAAATGAAATCATTCAGTGAATAAAATTTGGCAGAAGTTTTTTTTTTTGTTTGTTTTGTTTTCATTTGTTTTGTCAGAACTGGTCTTAACAGATTTTCTGTAGATATATAACATGAGAGAAGTGCCATCCAGAGAGACAGTTGGACTAAGGTGGAGATGGGACAATGAGAGGAAGGTGTAGTTAGAGCAACCAACTAAGTAAACAGTGGTCAGTGAGATAATATATCAGTTAGTTTGGGCTGTGTAACAAAAATCCTCAAAACTTAGTAGTTAAAAAAATAGCCATTTTGTTTAGTTCACAATTCTGTGGGTTAGCTGGGTGGTTCTTCTGATATGAGGTAGTTCAGCTGGTCTCTGATGGGCTGTCATTCATCTGTGGATGGATGACAGGTCTGCTGGGGACCAAGGGCTAGCTGATGATAAGCTGAAGTTCTTTGGCTTTTTTTACGTAGTTTTTCATTTATCAGGATAGTTTAGCCTCATTAGCATGACAGATTTAGGGTTCTAAGATGTGAATCAAACCGTATCAGTAGTTATGTTAAATGTAAATGGGCCAAATATTCCAATTCAAATGCAAAGATTGTCTAAATAGACTGAACAGAAAATAAGACGTACTATATAGGCTGCTTGAGAGAGATTTTAAATTATTAAAAAAAGATGGAAAGTAAAATTATGGAAAAAGATATACCATGCAACGAGTATAGGAAAACTGATGTGGCCACCTTAGTACCAGACAATGTAGACTTAAAGATAATGATTGTTACCAGAGATAAAGAGAAGCATTTTACAATAATAAAATGGTCAGTTTTTCAGGAAGACATAATAATCATTATGTGAATATATTTAAATATAGGTCCTCAAAATGTATGAAAAGAAAACTGACAGAATGAAAGGGAGAAATAGACAAAATCTAAAGTTACCATTGGTGATTTTTAACACTTCTTTCTTTTTTTTTTTTAATTTTTTATTGTTTGTTTATTTTTGAGAGAGAGACAGACAGAGCATGAGCAGGACAGGGGCAGAGAGAAGAGGAGACACAGAATCTGAAACAGGTTCCAGGCTCCAAGCTGTCAGCACAGAGCCTGACGTGGGGTTTAACTCATGAATTGTGAGATCATGACCTGAGCCAAAGTTGAACACTTATGAGCCACCCAGATGCCCCTACACTTCTTTCTTAGTAACTGATAGAACAACTAGAAGAAAGTACAGTGGGGATATGGAAAATTGAATAATGCTATCAACTAACACAACTCAATTTACTTTTAATTTTTTTTAATGTTTATTTATTTTTGAGAGAGACAGAGACAGAGTGTGAACGGGAGAGGGGCAGAGAGAGGGAGACACAGAATCCAAAACAGGCTTCAGGCTCTGAGCTATCAGCCCAGAGCCCAACGCAGGGCTTGAACTCACAAGCCATGAGATCATGACCTGAGCCGAAGTTGGACGCTTAACCGACTGAGCCACCCAGGCGCCCCTCAATTTACTTTTATAGAACATCCCACACAACAACTAGGAAGTAGTCGTACTGTTCAAGTGCAGCAGAAACATTCCCAATATAGACCATATGTGAGGTCATAAAATAAGTCTCAGTACCTTTTGAAAGCCTGAAACCTTATAGTTTCTGTTATCTGATCAAAAGAGAATCAAACGAAAAATCAACTATGAGAAAATTTAGAAAAGCCTGCAAATACTTAAAAATTAAACAACACACCTTAAATAACTCATTGGTGAGAGGTAAAACACTAAGAGAATTAGAAAACATTTTAACTTGATGAAAATAACTACAATAATAGCAGCATTTACAGGGGAATTTAATGATGCTTCTAATGATGACATTAGAAAAGGACAGTAATTTAAACTTTCCCTGCATTTCCACATAAGAAACTAGATAAAGAGAAGTAAACTAAAACCAAATAAATAGGATGAAAGAAATTAGTAAAAAACTGAAATAAGTAGAGAAGGACAAGCCATGAAGACAAAATACCGTAAGTTGGTTCTTTGTGAAGTCGAGTAAATGGATAAATCTATAGTGAGACTAATCAAGAAAAAAATAACAAAAAATATCAAAAATGGAAGAGAGAATGTCACTGCAAGTTTTACATAATTTAGACAGTTTATGAGGGAGTGTTATAAACAAACTTATTCCAATAAAATTGGTAACTTAAGTGAAATGGACAGTCTTTAAATAGTCTGTCTGGATAGTCTTTAAATTTAAATAGCCATATGTCTAATTTAAAATTTGAACTTTTGGGGGCGCCTGGGTGGCGCAGTCGGTTAAGCGTCCGACTTCAGCCAGGTCACGATCTCGCAGTCCGTGAGTTCGAGCCCCGCGTCAGGCTCTGGGCTGATGGCTCAGAGCCTGGAGCCTGTTTCCGATTCTGTGTCTCCCTCTCTCTCTGCCCCTCCCCCATTCATGCTCTGTCTCTCTCTGTCCCAAAAATAAATAAACGTTGAAAAAAAAATTAAAAAAAAAAATAAAATAAATAAAATTTGAACTTTTGTACTGAAGACTATTAAAAAACCTTACCAAAAAGATAACTTTGAGCCAAATGGTGAATTCTAGAATGATGGAAGAAATAGTAGAAACTAACTTAAACTCCACAACAATAAGATATGAATAAATACTTTCATATTTTTTTCCACTGATTTTATTCACACAGCCCATACAGCCCTGATATCAAAACATGGTAAAGTAAAAGGATAATATAACATTGCCAAGTAGGATATATTCCAGAAATCCAAAGGTTGATTTAACACTTGAAAAATCCATCAATAGGATCTGGCCATCAACTGAGGAATGGATAAAGAAATTGTGGTTTATATACACAATGGAATACTACATGGCAATGAGAAAGAATGAAATATGGCCTTCCGTAGCAACGTGGATGGAACTGGAGAGTGTTATGCTAAGTGAAATAAATCATACAGAGAAAGACAGATACCATATGTTTTCACTCTTATGTGGATCCTGAGAAACTTAACAGAAGACCATGGGGGAGGGGAAGGAAAAAAAAAAAAAAGGTTAGAGAGAGAGGGAGCCAAAACATAAGAGACTCTTAAAAACTGAGAACAAACTGAGGGTTGATGGGGGGCGGGAGGGAGGGGAGGGTGGATGATGGGCACTGAGGAGGGCACCTGTTGGGATGAGCACTGGGTGTTGTATGGAAACTGATTTGACAATAAATGTCATATTAAAAAAATAAAAAATAAATAAAAGAAAATTAAAAAAAGAAAAAGAAAAATCCATCAGTATGAACCAATATATTAGCAAAATAAAAAAGAAATATATGATTTCAATAAATGCAGAAAAATATTTGACAAAATTAAACACTTATTTGTGATAAAAATACAAACAACAAATAAATAAATACAAACAACAAAAAAATAAAAAGCAACTTCTTCACTCTGACAAAGAGCATCTATGAAAAACCTACAACTCACTTAATGGTAAAATATTGAAGGCTATTTCTCTAAAATCAGGAAGAAAAAGACAAGGATGTTCTTTCTGACCACTTAAGTTTAACCTTGCATCAGAGCAACTAGCCAGCGCAACCAAAGAAAAAGAAATAAACAGGCATACGAATTGGAAAAGAAGAAATAAAATGGGCTCTATTTACACATGGCACAATTGTTTACATAAAAAATTCTAAGGGATATACAAAATAACTACTAGAGATAATAAATGAATTTAGCAAGGCCATAAAATACAAAATAAATATAAAAATTAATTATATTTCTACATACTAGCATCAAGTAAGTGAAAAATGAAATGAAAATTTATAATAGAATTAAGAAATATAAAATATTCAGAAGCATATTTTATCAGAGTGGAAAAGAATTGTACAGTGAAATTAAAGATACTTAAGTAAATGGAGAAAAATATTATTATCATTAATTTAGAGACTCATTTTGTTAAGAGTTGAAATATCCACAAATTATTATTTAGATTCAACACACTCCAACTGAAATACCAACAGGCTGTTTTTATAAAAATTTACAAGTTAAGTCTAAAATTTATATGGAAATGCAAAGGACCTTGATTTGCCCAAATACTTTTGGTTAGGAAGAATAAAGAAAAGGAACCATCCTACCTAATTCCAAGACTTACTAAAAATCCACAGTAATAAAGACAGTGTGGTATAGACAACTGCATCAAGGCAACAGGTAGATAGCTCAGAAACAGACACCAAGTAGATGATAAATTGTTTTCAACAAATTTCTAAAGAAACTAAATGGAGAAAGGGTGTTTTTTGCATGATGTTGGAACAACAGGAGAAAAAATGGAAATAACCCACCACTTCTATCCCCACCTCTCACTACACATATAGATAAATTATGATTCACATTCCAGATACAAGCCAAAACTATAAAGTTCTTAGAAGAGAGCATAGGAGAATATTCTGCAACCTTTCAGAAGGCAAAGATTTCTTAAAGAGAAAAAAAGAAACACTAACCCATAAAGAACAAGTTGGAAAATCAATCTGCATCAAAATTTGAAAATCTTTCTTTAAAATATATTATTAAGAAAATACAAAGGTAAAGCATAGACTGGGAGAAGATATTCATAATACATATATCCAACAAAGGACTCATAAACAGAATATACAAACTGCTCACATGAATGAGTAAAAAATAGATAACTAAATAAAAATGATTCAATGACTTAGGCAGATGTTCTACTAAAGAGGATATACATGTGTGCAATAGAAACATACAAAGGTGCTTAACAGTGTTAGATATCAGGGAATATAAATTAATATCTCAATGTGATACTGCAATTTGCTGAAGTTAAAAATTTAAACACACCAAATGTGGAAGTGGTTGGGGAGCAACGTGAACTTTCATATGTTGCCAAGGGAGCGAGAAATGGCTCAATCACTTTGGAAAACTTTTGGCAGGTTCTTATATGGTAAAAATATACTTATACTATATGACTCAGTGGTACCACTGTAGTACTTACTGAAGACATATGAAAAAAGTGTGTCCACAAAAAGACTTGCTCAAGAATGTCTATAGTAACTTCTCCCATAACCCCAAAGGTTGTAAGAAATCCAAATACCCACCAGTAGGAAAATAGATTGAAAACCTATGATGTAATCACACTATAGATACTGCTCAACGATGAAAAGGAATGAACCAGTGATTCCCACAGCAGCATAGATAAGTCTTAGAAACTGTGTTGGCTGGAGGACACATGCCCAGGACAGCCGAGTAGGAATGGGCAATCGTGTTGATAGAAACCAGAACCATGGTTGCCTGGGTAGGTCGGTATCCATCTCTGGTAGGAATTATACAGCTTTCTGGGTGATGGAAATGTTTTTATATCTCGACGTGTGTGGTAGGCTGAATGGCAGCCTCCAAAGATATCCAAGTCCCAATCCCTGGGCCTGTGGATGTCATTTTATATGGAAGGCTTTGCAGATGTGATCTTTCTGGATCGGTGTGCCCTACAAGAGGTGTGCAGAGGGAGGTGTGAAGACAGAAGGCAAGTAGATGAGATCCTGTAAGAAGGGGAGAAAGGCAGTGGGAGGCAGGGCTGTGAGCTGCGGGCGTGGACAGCCTCCAGAACCTGGGAAAGGCAGGGAAGCAGACTCTGCCCCAGGGCTTTTGGAGGGAGCCAGGCCCTGTCAACACCTTGACTCTGGCCCAGAGAAGCCCATTTTGGACTTCTGGCTGCCAGTCTGTGAGAGGATAAACGTGCACGGCAGAATCAGGAAGCAAACCCACTAGCACGGTGGCTTGGGCTGTATGCATTTATCAAAACACCAAAATCATGTTTAGCAAAACTGGGGGAAAAAGACAATGGTCAGTGGTTGCCAGGGGTCGAGAGGCAGCAAGAGGGGTGAACAGGTGGAGCACGGAGCATCCTCAGGGCAGTAAGGTACCCTGCGTGGTGCCATAGTGTCCGATCACAGCGCTCTGTATTTGTCCACACCCACAGAATGAACACCACCAAGTCTGAACCATGACGGAAGCTATAGACTCTGGGTGATGTCGATGTGTCGGTGTCGTTTCACCCTTGGTCACAAATGTACCGTCTGGTGGGGGTGCTGACCGTGAGAGAGGCTGTGATGGGGCCACGGGGTGAATGGGAACTTAGGCCTCCTTCCTGTTTTGCTGTAACCCACACTGTTCTAAAGCATAACGTCCTTTAAAAATGTACCCTTATGATCCGTGAATTTGACTGTATGAAAATTTTACCTCAACTTAAAAAACCCTCAACAACAACAACAGAAAGAAAAATAAATCTATTCCACACTTGGATACAAAAATATACACACACATGAAATGGGAGTTCATATTTGATATGCTCTTCTGGAAGAGATTCAGATAGGGTATTTTGTGGGATTCTTATTCTTTTAAGTAGGGAATCCTCACTAGAACCTGTCAAAGCTCATTTCTTCTAAGTCAATGCAGCAGAGTCAGTTTCCAGACTTCTCCACGCTGCTAGTTCTGATCCTGCTCTCCATTACCTGGGGAACCCCTGCCCCCAGGACCCTGGGAGGACATGTCTGTTCTGCCTCATCCCTTCTCCCACAGAGCCACCCCACCGCCCAGTCCACTGTGATCCGTATCCACAGCTTCTTTCTTCAGCTGACTGAGAAGAAGCAGAGGGAGAATGAAAGCAGGCTCAAGGAAGGGAGACTGCACTCCTGGGGAAGAGACTTTCCCTCCAGAGAAAGGGACACTGGGAGAGGACTGGGCTGCGTGCCCAGGACCGGCAAGTGCAAAGGGGACCAGATGCCCCCAAGGAAAGTCCAGAGGAAGATGCCTCTTCCTGCTGTTAAACAGAGAGTGAGCCACGCATCAGCGGTGAGGAAGCTTCAGGGAGCTGACTGGAGCAGCCCGAGTGCAGCCAGGGCTCCCCAGTGCAGGGGAGCACAGGGGTGTGCAGAGAAGGGCAGGGGCACACAGAGGAGGTCAGGGGCACACAGAGGAGGGCAGGAGCGCACAGAGGAGGGCAGAGTTGCACAGAGAAGAGCAGGGGTGCACAGAGGAGGGGTGCACAGAGGAGGGCAGGATGCACAGAGGAGGGCAGGGGTGCACAGAGAAGAGCAGGGGTGCACAGAGGAGGGCAGGGTGCACAGAGAAGAGCCGGGGTGCACAGAGGTACTCAGTGGTACCCAGAGAGAGGGCCAAGATGCACAGAGAGAAGGTGCCAGGAGACCTGCTGATGGGCAGGCCGTTCACAGGGCAAGAAAGGAAGATGAGCGTACAACCCCCCAAGCTCTGTTAGGTATGTTTCACACTGGCACACTCACTGTGAGTGGAAATAAAGGGGTTTCCTGTGGCTGACTCAATGTGGAGACAGGACACCAAGGGGTCACAGCAGGGCGAGACATCAGCCACAGGCAGAGGGTCCCGGGCTGGGTAGATGCTTGTGGGTGGGATCTGTCCTTGGAAACTGACCCTCAGGTGTGCCCTCCCTCTTCTCAGCCCACAGGCTTCTCTTCTTGTGGGGTGGCCCCTTTGGTTTTCATTCACAATTTGCCGTAAGTGTCCTCATCTACATCTCCAAATTTAATAAAGAAAGGGTTTAAAATAGTCTCTGAACAGTGAAAACCAGAAAGGACTATAAAAGGTTAAAAATAACTTTGAACATGTTTAAAAATATAATTGCTTTGGATACACAATCTGTGGCTCTCAGCTGGCTCTGCTAAATGCCAGCACTTTTGTACTTCAGAGCTGACATCCCTCCATTGACTCTGAACAAAGGGCAAGCACGTTTGGTGCCCATCATGAGTCAAAATGATCACCCGACAACATAAAATGTTGCTGTCTGATCCACACTTGGAGTTCACCTCCAGACTGTGATTCTTAAACCCCTGTATCTTTGTGTTCTTTGTATATGTTGAGTTTTACGTAAAATTAAGCAGTTTCTTATTTTGTTTCCCTGAAGCAGGCCAAGTTTCTAAATCTTCCTGTAGGGAGTATCTACATGCAGGTGCTGCCCGGGCTCTGTGGTGTGAGTGCCCAGGGCTTGGAAGGGCAGGCAAAGTCCAGACACCCCCTTCCTGGAGGTGCCAACCTTCTCTGAGATGTTTGATGCCATATGCTTCCTCTTTCTTCCCACTACACCCATTCTGTTTACAAGGTTAAACTTGTAATTTTTCCTTTTTTAGCAAGAGAGACTGAAAGCTATATCACATTACATTGGGATGGAAGGATCTGGAGCCATTGATGCAGCTTTACCTGGACAGATAAACTCGGGGGAAGTAGACACCTATCTCTCAGGCGTCTTCACTCCTGAGGAGGACAGAAGTGGGCAGGTGCATAGCTAGCCCTAGAGATGCCCAGAGAGAAACAACATTCCTAGAACTCAGAGCCCTTATTAGCAACTGGAACAAAAATCCGAGCTTGACCTCTGAGTTGAGATTGGGATTGGGTTGAGTCCACTGCAGGGATGGTGAGTGGCATGGAATGGGGTGTTCTACGTTTAACATTTGTCTCTTAACTGTGAAAGAACTCAGTGGTTACCAGGCATATTAGCAGGA
The DNA here is from genome assembly GCF_014898765.1 of Herpailurus yagouaroundi. Lineage (NCBI taxonomy): Eukaryota > Metazoa > Chordata > Mammalia > Carnivora > Felidae > Herpailurus > Herpailurus yagouaroundi. Next base: position 290,751 of record NW_024412419.1, read on the forward strand.
AAGGCAGGAAACAAATAGACAATAAGCAAAAGATACATGTCTAAAGACTGTAAGCAGAAGAAAACAGAAAATAATCAATACCATCTTGAGGGAGATTGGAGATAGTATCAGAGCCACTCAATGAGAACAAGATGTCATTACACAGAAACATTCAGAGAACAACAATGAACCCTTAGATTTTACATATATATACATATATATATGTACATATGTATGTATATGTATATAACCAAAAGTTAACTCAGTAAAAGAGTTGGAAAGTATCACTGAGGAAATCTTTGGAAGCTACAGATAAAAGGCAGAGATGGAAAAGACAACAGAAAAACTACAAAATTCAAATGAGTCCTGGAGGCTCATTGTATTACCAAATCAGAATTCCAGAATGAGCAGGCAGAGGAATTAGAGGGAAGAAAATAACTGAATTCGTTAAAAAAAAAAACAAACAAACAGATTTCCAAAACTTAAAGATAGTTTGAAATAAAAAAACTCAGGGCCCAGCACAAGGTATGAAAATCCAGCCAAATGAAAGCACAACACTGGGAAACTTCAGAATGGTGGTGAAGCTGAAGTCTCTAAGACAAAACACAAAAGGCCAGCGATAGAACCATTTATAGTTCACAAAACAACAATGGAATTGAAAGGCAACTCAAGTTTTCATGAGAAATTATTTCCAACTGAAGCTACCATACCAGTCAAACTATCAAAATGAAGGGCAGAATGTAAGTATTTTCAGATATTATCAAATATGTTCAGACAAAGATACTTGCCATCTCATTGCCCTTCCTAAGAGGGGAGCAGGGATGCAGGAGAGAAGAAAAGGCATTCCCAGGATGATGTATGGTCCATCCCAGAAAAGCATTTGTGTGTCTAGTTTAGAGGATACCCAGCGTGGATAGTTCTGTCTCCAAGAAGTAACTGGGAGAAAATTCGATGTGCCTGAAAGCCTTGAGGGAAGATTTAGTATTGTATTACTCTAGTAAACCAAATAAAAAACAAGGCAATTATTAACTCTAGAAACCACAAAATCTTTTTAAACAGTACCACAGTTTATTATGTCTTATGTCAAGTGAATCTGCTGTCACCAAAATGTGAATGCTAAATATTGATCTGGCCTGAACTGCAAGATACATCTTTGAGGAAGATGGGCAGTGCATGCTCATGTCTAGAGGGGGAAACAGGGTCAGTGCTGATGGTGCAGCAGTGGGAACGCGACAGAACTTGTCTAATCTGAAAGTTTCAAATTTACACATTCACGCATGTGATACAGAGATGTGAAATTAGTGTAGAACGGTGTGAGCGGAGAGGGAAAAAAATGGCTGCTCTGTGCCTGAATAACCTCAATAAAAATAACGAATAAAACTAACAACTAGTAAAGATGAGATATAGATGCTCGTGATAGAGCTCCTGGAATATGTATGCCAGGGCTATTTCAACATGGACTTTCTGTTCTCGCTCTCAGGAACACTGGACAGTACTGCAGTACTATTCTTTGGGGCCATTTAAACAGCAAAATCACCAACAAAAACAAAAAAGTGCAAAGATTTGACATTATATGTGCTGTAAACAGTACACTGTCCCAAGACAGGAGCTGAAACAAAAAGGCAGAGGGCAGCCTTGACCTCAGCTGTGAACATGGGCCTCAAGCAGCTCAGACTTCTTGCCTCTCTGTGCATATCTGCAAGTAGCCCTGAAGCAAGTGCTGAAGTATGGACTCAAGGTTACAAATAAATTCTGGTGAGTAGGTGAATTCATGAATGCTTTGAAATAAGTTTTAAAATTGGGACGTGTAAGTCCTCCTCCCTTGTTTCTCTTTTTCAAGATTTTTTTGGCTATTTTGGGGTTCCTTATAATTTCATATGAATTTCAGAATCACCTTTTCCATTTTTGCAAAATAAGGTCATTAGAATTTGGAAAGGAACTGCTCAAATCTATGGATCACTTTTGCAAGTATTGACATATTCATAATATTGAGTCTTGTAATCCATGAACATGGGATGTCTTTCCATTTTTGAAGGCTTGATTTTTTTTCAGAAATGTTTTGTAGTTTCAGTGTTCAAGTTCCTTGATTTAATTTCTTCCCACATATTTTATTCTTTTGGATACTATTGTAAATGATATTACTTTCTTAATTTTCTTTCAGATTATTTAATGCTGATGTATAAAAACACAATTGATTTTTGTTGTTGTTGATCTTGTACCCTGCAACTTTGCTGGATTTTTTTGTTTGCTCTAATAGTTTATTTCTAATGTGGATTCTACAGGATTTTCTATATGTAAATCATGTCATCAGCAAACAGAGATAGTTTTACTTCTTTCTTTCCAATTTGAATGCCTTTTATTCTTTTTCTTGACCAACTGCTCTGGTTAGGACTACATGGCATAGCAGTGTGAAAGGGGGCATCCTTGTTTGTTCCTGATTTTAGAGAGAAAGTTTTGGTCTTTCACTAACAAGTATGATGCTAACTGTGTGGTTTTCAATTGCCCTTTATTATGTTAAAGATGTTCTGTTCTATTCCTAGTGTGCTGAGAATTTTGTAATGAGGAAAAGGTAATGAATTTCATCAAATGCTTTCTCTGTGTCTATTGAGATGATTAGGTGGGTGTGTGTTGTTTTCTTCATTATATCAATATGGTGTATGACATTGATTTTCTTATATTGAACTATCCTTGCGTTGCTGGGATAAATCCTACTTTGTATAGCCCTCGTGTGATGTATAATCCTTTTAATGGCCTGTTGGGTTCAGCATACTAAAAGGCAATGCTACTTTGAAAGTATTCACATATTGTTATGTAACTTAGCTTGAACTTTATTTGATGAGTCCAGGTCAAGACCCACAGCTGGAGTTACCTTAATTGTTGGCTAAAACTTTTGGTTACACCTTTGTTAGTTGGATATTTCAGAGAAGTAGAAATTAATCATATTACGGTTAGCATACAAAAAGTAGATTTCAGGGTGACGGATGGCTTAGTTGGTTAAATATCCTATTCTTGATTTCAGCTCAGGTCATTATCTCACAGTTCATGGGACCAAGCCCCATGTTGGGCTCAGTGCTGGCAGTGTGGAGCCTGCTTGAGACTCTCTTTCTCCTCTCTCTCTGCCCCTCCCTCACTGCCTTTCCCTCTCTCTCTCTCTCTCTCTCTCTCTCTAACTCTGTATCAAAATAAATAAATAAACTTTATTAAAAAGTAGATTTCTGTTTGTAGGAGGTTTTTTTCTGTTCCATAATAGATCATTAACTATGCCTGATCAGCTAGTGTATGATCCTGCAATGGAATCAAAGCAAATTTATCCACATTTAATTTATTTTATTGCTAACTTTTCATATTTTATTATTTATTTATTTTACTTTTATTTAAATTTTATTTAAATGTTAGTTCACGTACTGTGCGATATTGGTTTCAGTAGAATTCAGTGATTCATTATTTACATACAACATCCAGTGCTCATCACAACTAGTGCCCTCTTTAGTGCCCATCAGCCCTCAAGCCCATTTCCCACCCACCTCTCTCCATCAGTTCACAGGTTGTTCTCTATCATCAGATTCTCTTGTGGTTTGTTTGTTTCCCTCTCTTATTTCCCCCCTTCCCATATGTTCATCTGTTTTGTTTCTTAAATTCCACATATGAGTGGAAATCATAGGGTATTTCTTCTTATCTAATTAACTTATTTGACTTAGCATAATATATTCTAGCTCCAACCAAGTCATTGCAAATGGCAAGATTTCATTCTTTTTGATGGCTGAGTAATATTCATATGTATATATATTTTATATATGATACCACATCTTCTTTATCCATTCATCAGTTGATGGACATTTGCACTCTCTCCATAGTTTGGCTATTGTTGATAATGCTGCTATAAACATTGGGATACATGTACTGCTTTGAGTCTGTATATTTCTATCCTTTGGGCAAATACCTAATAGTGCAATTGCTGGATTGTAAGGTAGTTCTATTTTTAGTTTCTTGAGAAACCTCCATCCTGTTCTTCAGAATGGTTGCACCAGTTTGCATTCCCACCAACAGTGAAAGAGGATTCCCTTTTCTCTACATCCTCACCAACACCTGTTGTTTCTTGTGTTGTTAATTTTAGCCATTCTGACAGGTGTGAGGTGGTATCTCATCATGGTTTTGATTTGTATTTCCCTGATGATGAATGATGTTGAGCATCTTTTCTTGTGTCTCTTAGCCATCTGGATGTCTTCTTTGGAAAGGTATCTATTCATGTCTTCTGCCCATTTCTTAACTGAGTTATTTGGTTTTGGGGGGTGTTGAGTATAATAACTTCTTTATAGATTTTGGATACTATCACATTTATCCAAATTTAAAAAATAAGAATAGGGGCACCTGGGTCACTCATTCTGTTGAGCGTCCAACTTCGGCTCAGCTCATGATCTCTCAGTTTGTGAGTTCGAGCTCCCCATCAGGCTCTGTGCTGACAGCTCAGAACCAGGAGCTTGCTTTGGATTCTGTGTCTCCTTCTCTCTCTTCCCCTCCCCTGTTCATGTTCTTTCTTTCTCCCTCTCAAAAATAAATGAACATTTAAAAAATTTAAAAAAAGAAGAGTAAAACATTTGTCATTGTTATCTAACCTCATATTTAGAACATAGGGATGTATGAAATCTGATTTCATACAACCTTAGTATCTCTTTTTTTTCTTTTTACCAATAGTGACTTGCAATCAAATCAAATTTATAATCAATTTATAATCAACTTTGACAAGTTTTTCTTTATTTATTTTCAAATAAATATTTCCAAAGGATTATTATGTTTTTATTTGGTATGTATCAAATGCATAACTCATTGACTCTTCACTGACTTGCATTTTCTCTGTAATATTGCCTCAAGCTATTGAGTTATTTTCTCTTTGGTGTTAATTTTTAATTTTTATTTCAATTCCAGAAGTAATAATTTCCTAAAGTTACACCTTTGTCAATAATATATAGGGTTTTTACAAAAAAATGGTATAATTCTTGAAATAATTGTTATGTTTTTCCAAGATGTACTTTACAAAATCATGATATATTGTATGTAGTTATGTCTATTTTTTGAAATTCATGTCTTTCTTCTCTCCTCATATGCTTTTGAAGATATTAGAAGGCAAAATTCTTATTTCACATTTAAAAAATGAGCTCTTCTATTAAAACATAAAAATCCAGCATGCCTGGGTGACTCAGTTGGTCGAACATCTGACTTTTGATTTTGGCTTGGGTCATGATCCCAGGGTTGTAGATGCAGAACCCCAGGTCCTCTCTTCTCTCCCTCTGTCCCTCTCCCCTGCTCATGCGCTCTCTCTCTAAAAAAACAAACAAAATCCAAGGCTTTTATATTTCTTTTTATTTTAGATAACCATCGATAAAAATGGATTTATTATAGTATACAACTTTTGCTATTAGAATAATTTTAATACTGAAAATTAAATATATATTCATGTAAATTCTCTTTTTAGGCATATTTTTTAGAAAACGGTAAAAGTAACCCACACCCAAGAGGGCACTTAGGATGCACTAGACACCTTCAAACAGTATGTACTCTCAGGAATTCTGTAGCTTTTCCCCAAGAGTGTCACAGCCAAGAAGCATGTTTTGTCCAGGACACCCACTTTGGTCACCGGGATCCTGTGACACATGCTTGATCTTCAAAAACTACTCAGTGCCTGGGAGACCTCCCTCCTCTCTGTCAGGTTGCTTCTTAGAAAGGGTTCTTGACACTTCAAACCTCAAATGTCAGAAGTTGCACTGGCACCTGGAGGTGACTGCGTGTCAGACTCCCCACTCACCTTCTCTATACCTTCTCGATACCTTCATTACTCTGTCACCCACTCGATACCTTCACCACTCGATACCTTCATTACTCTGTCAGGTGTAAATTAGCAAAGTTGTGAAAACACACCACCCGTAAGTCTTTTGAAACAGACTTAAATTCCTTCATAAAAATATACTTTGCAAAACGGAATCTATATTTTTGGAAATAAGTATCCAGATTTCATTACTCATATCTCAGCAGGGAAGAATCTTTTTCCAAGTCTCGCTGAGGGAGAGAAATTACCTGATTAATCAGGAATATAATAATTCTTTAGGAAGAATAGATTTTATATGAACTCTAACAGGACAGCAGATGATGCAGCAAAGAAAGAACACAACAGAGGCCACTGGCTGAAGTTACCAGCTAGTTTTCATCACTCATCAGTTTCTAAAGAATTTAAATATATTAAAATACAGGAAACACAAATTATAGTACGTAATTTAATCTTTGGTGATTCAGAAACAATTCAGCATCCTGCTTCAAGGTTAGCATTATGAATATGTGTGGATATTCTGTACTTGAGAAATTTGTCATCAGCGCTGACTGCATGATATAGCCTTTCACCTAAAACCCCACTATCAGTGCATTTACTTAAAATCTAATCCTTCAGTGGTCACAAGATGCCAACTTCCAGTTATAAAATAAGTAAATCATGGAGATGTACTAGACAGCAGAGTGACCACACTTGATAAGACTATTTTAAAGTTGCTAAGAGAGCAGACCTTAAAAGTTCTCATCATGAGAAAAGATGTGTCACTGAGTGGTGATGGATGTTAGCTCGACTTGCTGTGGGGATCATTTTGCAATACACGCATCCATCAAATAATTAATTTGTACACCTGGAACTAATACAATGTTGTATGCCAATTATACCTAAAGACATAAATAATTTTAGAGATTCTTATGTCTTTCTATTGCACTTGATGTTTTAATTCATGGTCCTTATTGGAAAAACACTCATCATGTGGAGAACATTTGTATACATCTTGAGTCTATTTTAGAGTTTTCCTTGTTAACAAATGACAGATTTTTCTATATAGGTCCTTCACATTTATGGCTGTGCATTCCTAGGTACTTTATGTTTTTTGTTGCAGTTACAGAATAATCTTTTTCATTATATTTGTTGATACCAAAAATCTGTGATTTTTCACATTTGTTTATGTCTGATCACCTTATTTCATTACTAATTTCCAATAGGCTCTCTTGGATTTTGCAGGTAAATAGTCACATTATCTACAAGTAGCAGTAACCTGTCTCTTGTTTTTCCATGTTTGCCTCTTTCTTCTTGTCTTTTTCTTTTTTCTTCTTCTTTTATTCTTCCCTTTTTTTTTTTCTTTTTTTGGTCTTATTTAATCAAGTAGAATGCCCAGAGCAATGAAATGAGAACAAGTGGTCAAAGTAGCAGACTCACAAAGACCAAGTTCAAACACAGTCCCACACTGCATGTTTGCGGGACTCTTACAAGTCACATCCCTGGAAAAGCGTCCACCTTGTTTCCATTAAATTGGGAAAATAAAGTCACCCTCACTGGTCAATGTGAGGATTAGGGTTATTCTTTGTAGTTACCTCAGCTCAGAGGCTAGAACATACTTTCCATTGTAGTTATTGCTTATACTAATTGTGATAATATTGGGCATCCTTGTTTATTCTTGATTTTAAGAATAAACACCCTTGCTTACTTATTTTTTAAGAATGAATTTCTTGTATTAGTCTGAATTAAGGTTTTTGATGATGGTTTGTAATTGATTTGTTTTAAACACAATTTTTGTATAAATAGGAGATTTTTCCCCTATAAATAGATGATGGGTTTTATTATAAGGCAGTTTTATGATCTATAAATATGTTTTTCTTTGACCAATGGGTGTAATAAATTTTGATAATGCACATATTAGTATTAAACTATCCTTGCATTTTTGATATAAATACTACTTGGTCAAAATGTATCATTAAATTAAGATACCCAGTATTAAATTAGCAAATACATTATATATGGGGTTATATCTCTAAAATAGAAAATATTCTTCTTCCTAACTGTGTTTTTAGTATTGTGACTTTGCATTTTCTTTTACTTCTTGAATATTCTTATAAAATAATTATTTTATTGCTTATTTTAAAGAATTAACATTTGAATTGTATAACTTTGGTTAGTTTTCTGTTTTCTAATTCTTTGTTTTTGTTTCAGACAGCTATCCTTATTTTTTCCCATAATTTATTAAGTACGTGCTTGCTTTATTTCCACCTTTTCCACTTCTTTTTTTTTTTTTTAACATTTTATTTATTTTTGATAAACAGAGAAAGACAGAGCACAAGTTGGGGAGGAGCAGAAAGAGGCGGAGACACAGAATCCAGAGTAGGCTCCAGGCTCCCAGCTATCAGCACAGAACCCAACGCAGGGCTCCAACTCACAAACCGTGAGATCATGACCTGAGCTGAAGTCGGACGCTTAACCGACTGGGCCACCCAGGCGCCCCACTTTACTTCCACTTCTTAAAGTTAATAATAAAACATTATTGACCAACATCTTAGATGCTATTTATTGCCTGTGTAATTATACTACTGTCTATTTTTATTAAAATCAGCCTATGTTCCTCTAAATGTCACATTTAGTTTGACAATATTCTATTCTTAAAATCTATGTTTAAAATTAGAAATCACTTTATGGTACATTGTATTGGTCTGCTGGGGCAGCTGTAACAAAATGCCCTAGACTTGGTGGTTTGCACACAGACGTGTGTTTCTCTATGTTCTGGACGCTAGCCTTCTGAGGTCAAGACGGGGGCAGGGCTAGCTTTGGGTGAGCTGAGTGGTCTTGGTGAGCGGACACTGCCTTGTTGCTGTGTCCTCATACGTCCTGCCTTGGCAAGTGCTTCCTTTGGCTCTTCCTGTTCCTGTAGAGACAGCAGCCCTCTGGGAGTAGGGCCATACCCTATGACCCCATTTAATCTTAATTAGCTCCTCCAAAGCATAAGAGACTCTTAAAAACTGAGAACAAACTGAGGGTTGATGGGAGGTGGGAGGAGGGGAGGGTGGGTGATGGGTATTGAGGAGGGCACCTTTTGGGATGAACACTGGGTGTTGTATGGAAACCAATTTGACAATAAATTTCATATATTGAAAAAAAAAAATCTTAATTAGCTCCTGAAAGGCCCTCTTTAAATCCAGTAATGTTGGAGGTTAGGGCTTCAACTTACAGATTTGAGGAATACACAGTTCCATCCATCACATACATCACTGTATTTCACATTCTATATCTTGTGATTGAAAAATATGTTTGATATGAGTCTGTTTTTGTGAACAGATTTCTTTGGATACATGTATGTTTAATTGGCATCCATACTTACTGGTAGTCTTGTCATAATTTTTCCGTTCTTGAACTCTTCACTTTGATTCATGTCATGCTGGATTGGAATTACTCTCTGGAGAGATTTTTCAGGACAGGTCCATGAGTGGGATTGTTTTGAACTCATCTATTTCTATTTATTAGATCAAATACAGCTTGATGATGAAGACGTCATGTAGTCATATGTTCTCTTTCAGACATTGGTAGGCCCTATTCCATTATATCTTGACATTTAAGGTTTTAAAGTGATGAGGGAGCCTGTGGCAAACTGAGGGCAGAGTACAGGCCAACCCCCCTCTCCACAGCCCACCCCTACCCCCCCCCCCCCGGAATATCTGTGATATTCCTTAGACACTCCTGGCCGCCCAAGAACAAAGAAAGGGGTTTAAGTGCTTGCCATGGCGATGTGGGAAACTAAGGCAAATGAAAAATTAAATTCCCTTACTGCCTACAGCCCACTGACAAGTCCTTGAAACCCGCAGAGTGACCTCCCTCTAGTAGCTCAGCTGCCTCAAGGATGACACTTTGTTAGGGCCAAAAGGAATCTTAGCTTGACATTACCCCAACCTCAAGGACCCTGTAAGTCTACTGTAACATAAAAATTCCTTTGGAAACTTCCTTTGTCTCAACTGCCCCAAGATATATGCTGGCAATTATACTCCGAGCTTATGGCCCCTGATACATCAGAGGGTCTCACGCCTGAGGTTTTACTAAACAGTAATAAATGGCATTTTCCTAACCTAGCCCCTCAAGGTCCTGGAAACCTTGCTTCTAAAATACCTTAGAGACTTACTCTATCCCTAATCCCTTCCCAACCTGAGGGTATATAATCAGTTACCTGTCACAAACCCAGTGCATCTCTTCCTGCCCATGGGTCCTGTCCCCATGCTTTAATAAAATCACCTTTTTGCACCAAAGACCACTTCAAGAATTCTTTCTTGGCCATCAGCCCAGAACCCCACCATCACCCCAGAACCCCACCATCAGCCCAGAGCCTCACCATCACCCCAGAACCCCCACCGCCAGCCCAGAACCCCACCATCACCCCAGGACCCCCACCATCACCCCAGAACCCCACCATCACCCCAGAACCCCCATCATCACCCCAGAACCCCCATCATCACCCCAGAACCCCACCATCACCCCAGAACCCCACCATCACCCCAGAACCCCCACCACCAGCCCAGAACCCCACCATCAAAGGGAAAATTATACTTTAGTTGCTGAGTGGGCAAATTCCCTCTCATCCTGTTACCAGTAAAATTTAGGTTCTTTCTTTATTCCTGTTGTCCACACACCTGTATCTGTTGTCACTCTCATTGGTAGTTTTTTGTCTGGAATGACTGCATATGCTGCTTTTCGGTTCAGAGAAGTTGTCTTATATAATTTGTTCCTACTGTGCTTCTATATTCCTGCAAGCTTTCTTTGTATCACTAGTGATCTTTATAAAGTTCCTCTCTTTTCTGTTCTCCAAAAATACCATTTCACTCCCATGATTTTCTTCTCAGTTTTCCCTTCACATCCCAGAGCGTGTTTATGAATGATTACTCAACTCTTGCTAGCAGTTTCCTGCATGCACTGTTACCAAGATTTTTCTCTGCCCCTTTACAAAGCTGTTCTGTGACAACTGTACCTCCCAGGGGTCAACTTCCTGTTGCCAACTCCTACCCTTGTGGCTTTAACAACCAATTTCCTGAAAATGCAAAGTTTTGCTTGAGACAGCTGTCCATGAAAATAGCCCAAGAAGTCCTGTGTGGGTGAGGAAGCCGGCAGCTGAGAGCCCTGTAAATATTGCAGAATGACAGGGAGAATTTCTGGATAATACTTCCTCTGCATTCCTAATGCAGGGGGAGATTTTGCAAGAGCTCCCAAGTTTCTTTCTTCTCTTGCGGAGGGACTCCTCAGTCTTGTGTAGCCAAGCCTGGGCACACTTCTGTACCCAGACTTCCTCTACCATATAGTAAGAAAAGTTTCTGCACAGGCCAGGCTTATGTGGGAAGTCTGTCTTGGCTTTGGGCGCGGTGCGTTTTCCGCTTCTTCTCTTTATGGCTTCATGGGGAGAAGGAGATGCATCAGGGGAGGCTGGAGAGGTGTGGCTGTGTTCGGATTGCCCCCCGAGATTTCCCACCCTGCTTCTGCTCACTGTGTCTGTCCACATCCTTTTTAACTTGCTTAGGGCCAGGGCAACTTGGAGGAGGAAGATAACGAGATTCTGTCAAAATTCCTTTTATATTTAGCACACCATGTTGATAGGAGATTACTTGCCAAATTTCAATTTATATGACTGAACTTAAACCCTTTAAATGTTTTAGTGCATAGAGATTTTAGTGTGTAGGAACAGTGACATTTTTAATTTCCAAGGGATAAGAGAAAGACTTTTGCTACATTTCACTAAATTTTAGTCGTCTAAACAAAGTGCTTTAGTTGTTCCAATTTTAGAAGTCTAAAATGTGGGGTTTATTTTATAATCCAGAGAGACCATGAGAATTTCCATAGGTTATGCAAATAATTGTAACTGTGTGACATTTGGCAAATATATCAACATCTCTGGACATTTAATTAAATCTCAGATACAGGGTGCTGCAATTCATTTATTCATATGGGTGTGGCGCAGTTCCCTGGGAGACGGGTACTGAAGTATTTCACTAACAGTCTGTGACTGTGAATGGTCTTTTTACTGTTCCTGGGGGATATACTATGCTCACTTTTGTGAGCTCATGGGAGGGTGAGTGGGGGGCTTCTCTCCAATGTCATGTGTCCTGGGGTCATTCCATGTACCCTAAGGGTTCCCACCCATGGGTGATTTCTGCCATGACATTTTGGTGGTCACACTTGGGGGAGCGTGCTGGCATTTAGTGGGTGGAGGCCAGGGCTGCTAGTAAGATCCTACAATCCACAGGACAGCTCTCACACTGAAGGACCATCCAGTCCCAAATGTCACTAGTGTCAAGGCCGACAAACCGAGACCCGTGCTGTTGAACTGTGATGTGGCTCTTCCTGCCTTTGATGATGTTAGTTGTCTGTCATTTCACGGCACAACCGATGCCTTTGAATTTATCCTTGATGTAGCTACAAAGCTTCAATAGGCCTGAACACCATTTCATTTTTTAAAGTACATATATTTTTTGCCTACAAATGCTCCAAGTACATATAATGAAAGTGCTTTAGTTCCAAAAACGAATGCTGTATTTGTTCCAAAATCCAAATACTGCACTTGAAAGAGATTTTAAATCCATATGGTCCACATGGAAGTGGGGGGGGGGGGGAATCTTTCATGAATATTTGTTGGCTTGGGACATTACCAATATATTTCAAATGACAATATTCCCAAGAATCTTGAAGAATAGTATAATTAGAAGTATAGAAATTTTGAGCTGGAATGAGTTTCAGGGGCCATCTAAAATTTGAGATGTTCAGCCAGACTGTCTCCACATGTGAGGTGTGACATCTGAGGCCCGAGGAGGTGAGCCCTGACCACCCCCACGTATGGGGTTGTGTCACCTGGGCAAGTGGGTCACCTTCATCTGCACTAAGCCAGTTCATCTACTCAGTGGTTGGTGAGAGAAACATTTAATGAAGCAGACTCATTTCTACCTCTTTCTAAAACAATCCACATTATCTTTTTATATCATATCTACGGTATAAACATAAAAGACTTGATTGTTGAGAAGATATAATTTCACATCAGAGGTAGTAAAATTTGGAACGTGGCTTACCACTGTAAGGATGCACGTAAGTTACCTAAACCCTGTCCCTGATGTTTCTTTCACTAAGCATTCATTGCGAGTGCCACATTCACCAGGCACTGTGCTAGAACGAGCGATCCAAGATGAGAAGCAAGCACTGTCCTGACCTGGTGGGGCTCACAATGTGATGCACGGCAACAGCATGGAATAAAACCCTGATAGGTGAACGATCGTGATGTCACGGAATAGACACCCACGTGTTAATATTTCAACAGGGTTTCATTATGCTGACTTACTTCACTGGTGTGTATTTCTGTGCATGTTATTAAATTCCTTCATTATTCTAGATTATCCATTGTATCCCTGGGCCAGTGGCAAGCACTGGATACAGTGAGAAGATGTCAGAGTCTGGCGTTTGCTCCGACGGCATTTACAATCTCTGGATAGAGGAAGATGCTAAAGAAGAAGAAGGCAGGGGTCAGTCTATATTAAAGGCACTAATGGGGTGACCACTTGGCTGGGTGGTCAAGGAGGGAAGGCCTCTGCGGAAGCAGCACTGGAAGGACAAATACAGGTTATTCAGGGAAAGTGGGTCAGAGGGCTATTTCAGGCAGAAGGAGTAGTAGTATCTGCCGTTTTGCTGCTGGGAAATAGAAGTTATTCCTTCACTCTGTCATCAGTTGAACACACTGACTTAACCAGCATCCTGAAAAACTCACAATATTCCCATAGGATGGACCGATAAGTGTGGTTTAGTGATAAAAAGCAAAGGTTCGGGGCTGGCCTGGATTCCAACACCCTCTGTGATTTGTTGCTACCAGAGGGACCGTGAATGTGATTGGCCTCCGTAGGCTCTTTGCGTGAGTGATGCTGGAAGGCAGAATGTCCTTTTTTCTCATGTCCCTGGGCTCAGTGCCTCACCAATTTCAGTCTTCGCTCAAAGTCATCGTCGTCACAAGACTTGGTCCTTGTATTTAAATTGCAGCCCTTCGTTATCTCAGTAAACCCTATACCCTTTCTTTACTCTTTTCAGCATACCAATTACCTGTAATTCTACACATTTTTGTTTATTTATTTATTATATGTCTACTCCACTAGAATTAATCATTATGAAACCAGGGATTTTCATTTGCTTTTTGTTTTTTTTTTCACTTAGAAAAGTGCTTAGAAAAGTAGCTAGTATATTGGACATTGAATAGACATTTGTTAAAAGTATAAATCTCACAGGGCTCTTCAGAGCGTTACAGACAACGTGTGCAAAGGCTCTGGTACACTACGTGGCATGGATGGCGTAAGTGCTCGAAAAATGGCAAACATTTTTGTATTTTAATATAAAAATTAGTACTTAAATTGAAAAATGTTCACGATGTTTCCTTCTAAGATCAATTTTCTTAAAATGAGGACATTCTGGGCAATCTTTTCAACAAATCGTGTTGGGAAAACTGGAAATCCACATGCAAAAGAATGAAGTTGGATCCTTACATCACATCATATACAAAAATTAACTCAAAATGGATCAAAGATCTACATGTAATAACTACAAAACTCTTCATGATACTGGATTTTCAATGATTTTTTTGGATATTACCCCAAAGGCAGAGGCAGAGAAAGGAAAATAGGTAAACTGAACTTCATTAAAATTAAAATTTTTGTGCATCAAAGGACACTACCAACAGCTTGAAAAGACAGCCCATACAATGGGGGAAAATGTTTGCAAATCATATACTTGATAAGAGATTAGTATCCAGAATACAAAAGGAATTCCTACAGCTCGACAACAATAATAAAACCAAACAAATCAATTAAAAAATGGGCAAAAGACTTTAGTAGATTCGAGTAGTTTATATAATATACACAAATATAAAAATATCTGTTTATATTATACAGATAGCCAACAAACACATGAAAAGATTTACAACATCACTAACCATTAGGGAAACTCCAATCAAAGCCACAATGAGATACCCATTAGGATGGCTCTTACTGAATAAACAGAAAATAGCAACAATTGACAGGGATGCAAAAAGAAAATGGGATTCCTGTGTGTTGGTGGGAATGGAAAATGGAAAATAGTATGGAGTTTCTTCAAAAAATTAAATACAGAATTATCGTATGACCTATCCACCAAAAGAATTGAAAGCAGAGACTCGAGCAGATATTCTCACACCATATTCATAGTAGCATTATTCACAATAGCTAAAACGCAGAAACAATGCAAATGTTCATCAATGCATAAATGGATAAACACAATGTGATACATAAATACAGGGGGATGATTATCAGTCTTTAAACGGAAGGAAATTCTGACACCTGCTACAACATGGATTAACCTTGAGGACATGATGCTTAGTGAAATAAGCCAGTCACAGAAGGACAAATATCGCATGATTCCACTTACATGAGGTACCTAGAGTGATCAAATTCATAGAGACAGAAAATAAAATGTTGATTGAAAAATAGAATAGGGGCTGGGAGGAGCAAGAATGGGGGGATAGTATCTAATGTGCACAGAGTTTCCATCTGAGAACATAAGAAAGTCCTGGGGAAGGACAGTGGGGATGGCCGCACAACAACGTGAATGGGCTTAATGCCAGTCAACAGTACCGGGATGAGTGGCTAACATGGTAAACTTCATGTTATATATACTTACCACAATAAAAATGAGGACTTTCTGACGAGTATTATCAACAATTCTAAAAATATTTTCAACATTACACAATTCATAAAGTTTATATTTTCAAGGTTGTAATATAAGGTTGTGATATCAGACATTTTGGCTTCTTTCTGCCTGTGTTTGCCTCCTGCATTTTTTCTACTGTATAGATAAAATAATCCAAATCTTTAGAAAATTTTCCACTTTAGAGGAATTGACTTAGACCGTTCTAACACAGACTATGGGACATATTGAAAGAAACGCAACATAATGATGGGAATGGAAGGGAAAAGGTAGCTGAAAGTATTTTCACCTCCACCAGGTGCCAGTTTTAGGTCATGTTGAATTCTCATGGCCACCCCATATGGAAGATGCTATTTCGCCAAATGTTAGAGAACCAAAGATCAAGATAGAAGCCATTTGTCAAGGTTGAGACACATAGACATGCTGGAGGCTTTTTTTTAACTTGCAGGATATTCACATTTTACAACCTCCATACACAGACATCAAAGCCTGCTCATTCATGACCCTTTCTGTTTTACCAACTTAGTATTTGCATGAAGTGTACCTGGCTCCCAGCCTGCCAGGCTCTATGGGATTTGGTACAGACCATCCCATTTTTTGTCCTGTAGTTGCTGAGGACACGAGTTTGCAGAGTTAAGCACTGAAACGTGTGATTCCTTCTTATAGTACAATTCTGCTATCTGCTGGGAAACACTGTTTCAGTGTTAAAATGATGATTTTTGTTGACCAAAATTTACTGAAACTCATTGGTCTAGAGCGTGATTTGGCAAATAAATTCCTAATCCACCTTAGTTGGTAATCCTATTTTACGATTTCATGTTTTTCCCCTTAAGGGAATGAAGAGAGAAACTTCTATCATGATTGAACCGATAAACATCTTCTTTCTACTGTAGCACACTGCTTGTGCTCCTATCCGGGTTTTGAACACTGCTCTTTTCAAGTAGGACTAGATTAGAGCTCTCGGATTATAGAAAGCAGGCAGAGATGCTTCTTACCTTAGAATTTACCTACATTGTCAGTGCAGACTTTCAACTTCGAACAGTGAGAATATTAGCAACGTCATCTTAGAACCTTAACTCAGTGACTCACTTGCTTCCAAATGGATGGAAGTATGTAAGGAGATACCACAGGACCTCGGGCCAGGGCCGAGTGGCTGACTTTCCAGCTGAGCCACCCAGGCTGACTTAGAATATCGAGAAGGGGGAGGAAGGCCGGCCCAGGGGAGTGCCGCTGCTGTGAAGGCCCCAGGACCCCAGGCACTCAGCCTACTTCAGGGTGGACATTATGGTTCACCAGCATCACACAGTGAGCACAACTGAATAAGGAACATGCAAGTTGTGTTGCGGCTTGTGTGGTGGACATGAAAAATGTCATACAATTACAGATTGATTACTTTTGATTCTGTAGTTTCTTTTCACATTTTGGAGCCATTTTTTTAAACCTTGAAGTTCTCATGGCTCCAGGGATAACTGTGCCTATGACTCCTGCTGGATAAAACAACCTTGACCTGAAGAAAGGGGTTAAATCTTCTACAAGGTCACCCAGTTAACTAGTGGTGCGGTATCTGTGCAGGGCTGATGTCAGCAGATGGGCACAGCCCTATGAACACGGTTGTGATATCAATGACTAATGGACATTTCTTAGCTCCATCGGTACATTAGATATTGTAGCAAACATCATTTTGAGCCCTAATCAATAAGATCGTAATCTTAATTAATCATGGAGACAGGGCACAAATAGAAAATGAGGGTCCTCAGTTTACAGACAGAGAGAGAGACAGAGAGAGAGACAGAGAGAGAGACAGAGAGAGAGACAGAGAGACAGAGAGACAGAGAGAGGAAATGTGATTCACCAACAGGATCTTCAGTAGACTCTTACTCACTGCCTGGCATCTGAAAACCCTGCTAGGTCCACAGATGATTTGGAGTCTCGTAAATCACGCAGGGCTTGTCCTGGAAGAGGTGGCAGGTGATCCCAGACTTTATAGGTGGGGACATCCAGGCACAGAGGCGACTCCTCTGGGGCTGGGCTAACCTGGGGCAACCTTCACTCTCTCACAGAGCCCATTATATTTTTTCTTGCTTCCTTGTTTATTTCTTTTATGGCCAGAAAGGAGGTATGTTCAACCTTTGTACAATGTCTTCCTGTATAAAAGTTCAGTACACAGGTCTCTAGTGTTTGAGCCCCAGCCATGCTCATATTCGGGGGACTAAGAAATGCAAGGAGAATTGCCAAATCACAGAAGCTAAGAGATCGAATTTGGCATTTTGAGTAAAACTGGAAGTTCAATATCTGAGCAAACACCAAGGAGATGGTCCAGGCAGGACCTCAGGCAGGGGCCATGCTGTCACGAGCCTGACCTCATGTAAATGAAAGCAAACACCTGGACTTCCATGTGACTCGGACACATTCCCTGCAGTATCCCTCCCACAGACAGTAACGTGCTCCCGGAATGCATTGTGTGACCCGGGACCCAGGATGCACCGTGAGGCAGTGGGGCAGCATCACAACGATCGCTTCAGGTCTCACGGATCACACTAGACGTGTATGAATTCCATCACTTATTCAAGAACGTTTCAGTTCTTTAAAAACACAAACCCAACAATTTGTCCCCGATATCTTTGAGTAAAAGTGAGATTCCAAGAAGACGTAACAAGCACTCTCGTGATTTAAGCACCTTCAGCCATACTGCTCACAGCACAGCCCACAAATCCAGACCCACAGGGCGTGTTCACATGGGCTGAGCCTCCATGAGAGAAGCAGGTGAATCTCTACTCGTATTCTCTGTTGCTGCCTTCAGCCACGGACCAAGGCCCAGGTGGGCTCTAAAGGCGTGATTTGCCCAGCATGCCCGGCAAGCACAGGGAAGGTGGAGAGGGTGGTGGGCAGAGCTGGAGGCAGACAGACACCCACATCCCTTCTAGAATTCTACATGCCCTCTGCGCTCTGCTTTCTACAGTCTCCACGGATCCAAGCTGGTTAGGCTTCTGCCCACATCATTTTATCCAAGGGAAAAACACAGGAGGCAGGTGACTTAGACCAACTTCTATGAACTAGATGTAAACAAAAATAGCAATAGTTTCAGGACTTACCTGTGGGTTAGTTCAGTGCACATGAAGGGATAGCTTACAACCTGGAGTCCAGTCCTCAAACAGTAAAAAAGTATGCATTTGCTTGGCTGTCCTGTTTCTGTGCATTTTTACCCCGAAGAAACACACAAATGCTAATTGTATTTATTTACCTCTTTCCTTCCCCTGCCATTTCGTCCTACTTAATCGGTGTCGGTGCTGCTGTCCCCTGCTGCAGGGTAAGCCACCAGAAGACGGCTCAGTCAATGGGGACAGGCAGGTGTCTGTCCATGGACTTTCTCGTGAGCTCACTGCCGGGGGCCTGGGGCCTCCTTCCCAGGCTCAGCCGCCATCCAAGGACTCCACAAGCAGAAGAGAGACTCCAAAGTGCAAATGCTGTGATTTCTCATCAGGCCCAGCAGTGCCGTTGGGGGTAAATCTGGCTCACAGACACATTTTGCTTGGCCCTCATAGCATCAGAAAGTAAGCTAACAGTAAAGTTTACATAAAAAGTGCTGTTGCCAGTTTGCTTTGCAAGTAGGAAGATCCGGCCAGGCTGGACCGCAGGCCACACTGCTGTCTGAGCACTAACTTGGGCGCTGGGGCCCTTCCAGTACCGCGTCTGTCCAGTCGGCAGGAATCTGCACAAGCCAGTCCATTCGGACTCCCCCATCGGGACGGGGGGCCTGCAGGCCTGAGGGCGGACCATGCAGGCTGTCCAGTGTCCAGAGCAGACCCAGCAGCCCAGCGTGTTCTCATCCGTGGAGGGAATAGATGTGCTTAGAGAGCTCACATATGCACTTTCCCATGTTGAGATCTCATTTTTCTTTCAGACTGGCCGTGATGATTGCGGGGTCGTGGAGAGAGCAGGCAGGTGGGCAGACAGAGGAGGCTCACAGTCCCCCCACTGCTGACCCCCTGTACCTGCTACCCGTTTGGTCCATGGCAGGATCATCACGGACAGAATAAACAGCATGAAGTGACAAAACAAAGGTGAGTCAGAGCTAGAGAATAAGCATTTTAGAAATATAAAATTCATAAAATGACTGAATATACAAGGGAGTAAGTTATTTTAAAGATAAATATGTTGGGGCGCCTGGGTGGCGCAGTCGGTTGAGCGTCCGACTTCAGCCAGGTCACGATCTCGCGGTCCGTGAGTTTGAGCCCCGCGTCGGGCTCTGGGCTGATGGCTCGGAGCCTGGAGCCTGTTTCCGATTCTGTGTCTCCCTCTCTCTCTGCCCCTCCCCCGTTCATGCTCTGTCTCTCTCTGTCCCCAAAATAAATAAACGTTGAAAAAAAAAAATTAAAAAAAAAAAGATAAATATGTTAACACAAATTTCAAAAATAAAAATAAGAATTAATAACTTGAAAAATAAATATTTAGTAATTAATATAAACAATGTAAAATATGAAAGCAAGAGCAAACTAATTTTATTTAACATTACAAATGCTAAAATAATGTCAAAAACACAGAGTTGGATATTATGAAATTCATACTTTGGGCATGGAAAAATCAAATATCAGCAATTTCATATGTTTGAACCCAGCATATGTTACTATTACTCTGACAATGTTCCTCAACAGCTGGAAAACATCTGTGTTCGCTCTTTTGTGGGAAAGAAAACACAGCTCTCCTGGAGCTGGCCGGTGTGCCAAGGGCCTGACGGACGCTTGGGTGGGCATCTGTTCCCTGGACCTCAGTCCTGTTTCCGTCCCCAACCAGCCTGCCGCCTCGGCCACCGTCTGCTGGCCCCAGGCACCGCCACCCACACCAGGGCTGTGGCTCCAGTGTCTGCAGCCGCTAGAGGACCCAGACTCGGTTCTTTGAGAAGCATTGAGGATGGCCCCTGCAAGATTCCCTCTCTCTGGTGTCGATTTTCACAGCACAATGGGTGCCTTGCTACTCAGATACCCACTGCCCTTCACAAAGTATCACTTTTACTGCAAGTTCCCCTGTAACAGCAGAGGAGCCAAACCAACAGGGACTGAGGCACCAAGATTACTCCCTCGTGGGGCAGAGCCAGAAGAGGGCAGTCATGGGCTGCTGGCCGGGACCCAGGCTGGGTTTAGCTTCTCCGGTTCTTCGGATTCTATCCTCCAGCTCACAAGGTGGCTGCTAACCCCAGCCATTGCATCTGCCTCCAGTCAGGAGGGAGGAGGGAGGAGGGAGGAGGGAGGAGGGTGGCAAACAGCTTTGTTTAGCTTCCCGTCACCCCTTCAAGAAGCCTTTCTGGTCTCCCTCCCAAATTCTTCCATCTGAGGTCTCGCTGACCAGAGACTAACAAAATAGCCACCTTGGATACAAGGGAGGCTGGGGAATGGTTTTTAGCTGAGCAGATGGCTGGGCCCCGTAATGTAGGCGACCCTTAATAGGGAAGAAGGGCGGCTGTGAGGTGGGCAGGTGGCATTATTCTTCTTGCCAGAAGTTCCTCCATGTCTTCTCTCCCTGCCACGTCTCTGTACCTAGAGTTTCCCACCTCTGGTCCCTGCAGGCTCAGCCTGGACGTAACCTAAGCCGCCTGCACCGCAGGCTCCCAGGGAGCCCCGTCCTGTGCCAGGTTGGTTCCCAGGCGGCTCTGGCTCGTGAACAGCTGGACACAGTCAGTACAGAGAGTAGAGTGTACGTGCTCCAAACCGGGCAATTCCAGCTGCACCTAGTGACCCGGGACGATAGATGGCAACTGTTCAGAATCAAGACGAAGTACCTGGGGAAAAATGACCAGTTTCACATACAAATTAGTAATCTGATGAACCCTGCTTTGCAGACACAGAATGCAAACTTAACAGGGACAACACAAACTGCACGTTAAAATGTTACTCCTAAGGTTCTCAGCTTTTTTGACTTTGTTCAAAATAGTGAAGGAACAAACACGTGGGGCTGTTTTCTTCAGCACAGGCCGTGGGGGGGACTGTTGTGTGAAGATTCCTCCTGGGTGTCGGAGAACCCAGAACTCCCGTGGCTTTGGACCTTCTGCCACAGTTTGTAGTGAAATGGTTCGTTCGGAAGGAGCCGCCAACTGGGTTGACTGCGTGTGTTCAGGTTCGACTCTTCTCTTCATAATTGGGACAAATTAAATACAAAATAACATCCCGTTGTGGCACAATGGAAAGAACACAGGGTTTGGTATTGCACAGACTGGGGTTCAAATCCTGCCCTCAACCCTTCCCGGCTTCATTACGTTGCATGATTTGCTTGACTTTTTCATGCTGGTTCTCTTCCCCGAGCAGTTTGAGTAACTGAGGCAGAGCTGGTGACCATGTAGGCGGGAGGGTAGAGGGTCACTCTGAAAAAAGGGAAGGCCTCAAGAGGATCTGGGGTAGCTCGCCTAATGATCCGGCCCTTGTCACTGTTCTACGACACCCAGAAGGTAGAGATGGAAGGAAAGAACAACGCACACAAGGAAAGGAGGGTGATAAACGCGGAGGAGACAGAGCTGTGAAGGGTAGCCCCGCTCACCGCGGCCGGGCCCCGCTGGCCTGCCAGGTTCGCGGCCCGCAAGACACCTTGCTGCTTGGCTTTTGTCGGAAGGACTGTCTGCTCTGACGTGGGGTCAGGAGAGACTCCAAGACTCTGCCAGTGTTGCTGGCATTTTTCCAGAACCGGCAAGTCCGAAGAAGCTTCAAAACAGAACGAAACAAAATGACGACCCTCAAAGCGAAAAGAGAACGCATTGCATTCAGAAGGGGAAAAGTGATGTTCTAAAAGTGTACTTAGAGAAAGCCTCTGAGAGCTGAAACACAGAAGACGGCAGAAGTCGGAGTGAGTAGAAGTGTGGCAGCAAAAATTGAAGAAATTTCTCAGAAAGTAGAAAAAAGAACAAGGACTTAGAATATTAGTGAAAACAAACAAAACAACACACGATGTTCAGGTTCCTGCGTTGACTACAGGTTTGTGTCCCCTCAAAATTCACATGTTGGAACCCTATCACCGGCACGTTGGTGTTTGGGGGCCTGCCGGTCCTCGCGGTGGGTCAGCGCCCGGGTGACAGTGTGGACGTGGGCGAGCACTCCACTCTCTGTCGTGAGAAGACCTCCCTCGGCAAACCCAGAGACGGTTCACACCAGACAGCGCCCCGGGCTGGGCCTCAGAGCCTCTGGTGCCGTGAGAGGTGGATGTCTGTCGTTCAGGGCTCCCGGTCACAGCGACGGGTCACAGGAGCCCGAAGCAATGAATAAAAGGCTCTTTTCAGAAGCTACGACATTCTACTAATAGGAGCTCGAAAATAGAAAACAGAGAAGTTATGCATCAAAGGACTAAAATGAAACAAATGTCTAGAAGTTAAGGACTGGACTTCCCACACTGAAAGCATCCACTGGGTTTTCAAGACAACGAAGGGAGCAAGCCATCACACCAGGACTCATCGTAAGAATATCGCGAGAAATAACATTGAGACATCTGACTTCAAATATTGAGATAAATATTACAATTGAAGGTCATTACTTCTGAGAAGTCTTTCACTAGAACAGGCAGAAACGGTTCAGAGGAGAGCTGTGTTTCTGTATGAGCCCTACATTTGGCTTTTTCTGTTGACCGTGCTTATATATTAACACAAAAATAAACAGACATTACACTATTTTGAAAAGTGAGACTTTTCCCCAATAAAGCACATTTATGTGCTCACATAATTGTTTCTATTGTTACCTGCATGTGCAGAGGAGTACTTACCATGTTAATGTTGGATTCAGGTGACAAAGGTGATTCAGGGCTGCTGTGTCCTCTATGAGTGTGAAGACTGAGCCACAGACGGGCGATCAGCTGTGGCAGATGCCAGCCCTCAACCTGCAGGGACCTACCTGGCAGACTCAACATGTTCTGGGTGCTTTCTGCTGTGGCCCTTACCATCATCATACAGACCATGACCGGATGCTGGGGGTGTAACTGGAGCCTAAGGCTCTTGACCAAGAAGCTGTTGCTGTGGTAGTGCACACCGTGGGTCCCCATTTCATCGTCAAGCGAAAGACCACCCTGCTGAGAATCAGTCTGGACTTCAAACAATTATTTCATGCATCGAGCCTTCATTTCTGCTCTTGATTGGAGCACCTTGGATTGGAAGATAAAGTCTTTAGAAAATGTGGCATCTTGTGTCATCATGCCGCCGAATCTGCCCCCCCCCCCCACTTCCCTGTGGGAAGTTGTATTTCCTGCTCTGTGGGTGTCAGACTTGGCCTGTATCTCTTCTGAACAGAATACTCTAGAGTCAGCTCATGGTCCACCATCTTCCCTATTGCTATCTCACAAAAGTGGTGACATCCCATGTGTGATCATACCTTCAGCTTGTGTGTTCAGGGTAAAGGCAGAATGGGGCAGAGTTTGGGTGGCTCGTGACAGGCGTGTCCCATGTCATTGGCGCTGTTGCCGTTGCCAGAGGGTAACACAAATGCGGCTGGCAGATGGCACGTCCACCCAGAGGAGTGCCACCTTGCCCAGTTTCCCTGGTGAACTGAAGAAACCCACACTTAGGATTTTGAGCTTGATCAAAAAAGGGAGGAAGCTACTGATGGGGGTGGAGCTGAGGCATAACATACTCAAGTTTATGTTTACAAAAGTCGTTCTGGCTGAAGCATAGAGATGGGGTTGGGGTGGAGGAAAAAATGGGTGTGGGGATATATTTTTGGAGGCTACTGAGGAAATATAGGCAAGAGATGATGGTGTGGAGGTGCTGGTGGAGTAAAAGGAACGATGTCAAGGGATATTTAGGTGGAAACCCAATGATGGAATTAAGGCAGACGAGGTGGTGTCCAACTGGAGATGGGGAGGGGGCACTGACAGAAGCAGGGAAATCTGTAGACAGGAGAGCCAGGGGCCACCGAGAAGAGGTAAAGATCGAGAGTTCTAACATAAGTAGTCTGAGCTGAGGTGGACTGGAGACACCCAAGCTGGTTTCTTGGATGTCTTGCTCTACCTTCTGTGC
The DNA here is from genome assembly GCF_014898765.1 of Herpailurus yagouaroundi. NCBI lineage: Eukaryota > Metazoa > Chordata > Mammalia > Carnivora > Felidae > Herpailurus > Herpailurus yagouaroundi. The sequence goes on from NW_024412419.1 coordinate 315,239, forward strand.
AAGACAGAAATGCTGTCTGCCAAGTTGCTAATGTTCTCTGACATTGTGGGGAAGCCCGTGCTCAGGTAAGCATCCTGTTAACACTAACTTAGTGTATTTTTATTACTATATTGAGTAATAGCAATGAGTGAGACTACTGCTTTTTTAACCTAGACAAGAACATGGCTCAACTGTAGTTCATTTTTGCATTTCTGACAAACAAATGACAGATAGTCTCCTTTTTTTACAACCACAGGGCAGACCAGGAATTTCAGTGACTGCCTCCAAGTCATAAATGAACCTTGTGAACTTTATGGCCGTATTAGGATTGCCGGCGAAGCCGCCCCAGCTGTGCCGTTAGACGACAGAGTTCCCATGCAACAGGTTCGGTATGGCGGAGGACGGCCATCTTGCGCCTGTTCTGCGAGGGAATCTCCTCGAGGGCACAGAGCTGCAGCTGCAGCTCTAGTGCGCAACCCATAGGTCACAATCCACATACAGACCAATCTAAAAGTATCGAGCAATTCTCGCTTTGGTAGCACATACAGTTGGAACGACACAGAAGAGATTGACGTGGCCCCTGGGTGCGGGTGGCACGCAAAATTATTGAACGAGACAAGATGCGGCATCTAAAACTTCTGGCCTGTTACTTTTCCATAATCTCTGCAATGGTGACTATAGGTGAATGTGAGGTTGGAAAGCCACCATTGCTACGAGACAGGCCTTAGGGCCTCAACAAGTAAAAAGCAGGACAGAAACAAATCACCTTAAAGGAACATAAAGAAATATGTGAATTGGAAACTTTTGGCCCTTGAGAACTAATGAGGTGAAACACTGACTCCATGACATCCGATTAGTCCTTGTCTAATCCCACCCACACGGTGTACAAGGACACGCCCGTCCACCCACACGCACCCTCCTTAACTTACTCTGCCCTCTAAGGACTTCCACATCCTCAGTCATCCCTTATCTGGCTGTGCACACCCTCCCCAGCTTCTGGGACGTGGCCCTCAAGCCGGCTGACGGGAAACCAGTCTTTCCCTTCCTCTGGGAAATCCGC
>NW_024412419.1:316377-354812 GCF_014898765.1 Herpailurus yagouaroundi
AGGAGGACGAGTGCCTCCCTGGAAATTACGGCTTCCCACAGGGTAGTCGCCTCCCGAGCTGGAGAATTTTCTCCTCCGGGAAATGGATTCTGATTGAGTTTGCATGTTTCTTTTTTTTTTTTTTTTTTAATTTTTTTTTTCAACGTTTATTTATTTTTTTGGGACAGAGAGAGACAGAGCATGAACGGGGGAGGGGCAGAGAGAGAGGGAGACACAGAATCGGAAACAGGCTCCAGGCTCTGAGCCATCAGCCCAGAGCCCGACGCGGGGCTCGAACTCACGGACCGCGAGATCGTGACCTGGCTGAAGTCGGACGCTTAACCGACTGCGCCACCCAGGCGCCCCGAGTTTGCATGTTTCAATTCTACGCTTCGGAGCAAAGACCACAGAAGTGTTTTTCTTCTAAAACATTGCTGTTCTGGCTTTGGGTGGTCAGCAGTCTCCAGCTTCCGCTGGTTCCCCTCCGTGCTGGCTCCCTCCGTGGGCTGCTCACACATGGGTATGGAAGGCAGCCGACAAGGGCAGTCACTTTGGAAAACAAAGAGTTGTTGTAGAAAAGATTAAAGATACCATGTTTATATCGGGCTTCTCAATGTAAGCCGATTCTGAGATATTTTGAATAACAGCCAAGCGGACACTTATGCTCTCTGAACATTAATTAGTGGTTTTTGCACACATATCTATTCTGCTCAATGTATTTAGAGATTTGATTTAATTACAAAACCCTAACAAACCAAACTGTGCGTTTTGCACATGGTAAAGGACCACACACTCACTAAAGCCTTAGGCGGAATCAGTTTACTGTGGATTCTATCCAATATTATGATGTTCCGTTGTCCAAAAATACAGTTCTGAGAGATGAGATTAGAATTATTTGTGCTGTTTGGCTGAGAGGGCTTTCACGGTCTTCTTACACCAAGCAAGCTTTATTAGGCCAAATTATTTTTTGGTGTATCTGTGGATTCTCTCCAGTTTGTTGTATGTCCTAGTGTCGTGGGGCTCTGGAATTTTGTTTTACTTTTCCTTTTTTAAAATTCCCTCGCACCCTCTGATATCATTCAAAGTAAAACACATTCTGTTTCCTGTGTGTCTGAGGACAGTGGAAATGCAGGATATGCTTGGGTTTTAATGCGGCTACAGAAGAAGCGTCACCACCACTGTGGCACCATCACGGGCCCCGCACGAGACCCCGAGGGGCCTTGTGCTCCCGGGACCCGCTGTCCCGCACAGTAGCCGCTTACCTGCACGCAGGGCAGCGGTTAGGCATTTTCTTAGAGTGTGACGGCATTCAGATTTGCAGTATTCACGAGTTCTCTGACAAACCGTAACTTAGTGCTGATGTGAGATATTAGCCACCGTGCTGAGTGTCACGGCTCAGGCCACACGTAGCCAGCTTCCAGTGTTTGGTTCACCACACGGTCCTCTTAAGTTCCAGACTAAGGTATGTTCAGCCTTCAGTGCAGCACGCAAAACATCTCCAGCTCCTGTCACCGATGCCTTGAGCCATAAACTCCCCAAGAAGAAAGAAATCTTTTTCTAAGGAGATTGGCTTCCTTTCAAGCTTATGAAAAGCAGCCAGAGGGCTCAGGCTAAGTTTAGACACCTAAAAATAAAGTGAAAACTTGGTTTTTAAAGTTATTATTATTATTACTTTAAAAGCCGTTTTGAAATGTACTCATATAGTGTTACAAAATCAGACTTAAAATGTTTCATTGTCATCATGAAAATCATTCTGGTTTTGGCTCCGATAAAATGAAAAGCTTCTGTAATGAATGTTTCTTCTTCCTTCTCTCCTAAGAACTGCAAGGAGATTCCACTTACACAGCCACCAAGGGTCGTCAACGTCGTGAAGACAGAGGTGGGATGGGCACCAGGGCAGGGAGGGGGGTAGTGTTTAATGGGGACAGAGTTTCTGTTTTACAAGATGAAAAGCTATGGGGACAGACAGCTGCGCAACAGTGAACGGATCTCGTGCCTCTAAGCTGTACTCTCAGGGATGGTGAAGACGGTGAACTCTGTGTTGTGTATTTCACCACAATAAAAACAAAGGAAAACCCAAACCAAAACTGAGTATGCGAAACTCCTTTTTAATGTTTATTTATTTTTGAGGGAGAGGGAGAGAGAGAGAGAAAGCGAGGGAGAGCAGAGAGAGAGGAAGAGAGAGAATCCCAAGCAAGCTCCGTGCCATCAGCGCAGAGCCCAATGCGGGACTCGAACTCATAAACTGTGAGTTCGTGACCTGAGCCAAAATGAGTGTCGGGATTCTCAACCTATGAGCCACCCAGGTGCCCCTAACTATACACAGTTCTGTGGGACAGACAACGATGATGGTGTACCCATCACAGCACCTGCTTGTCACTTAGCTCTTAAACATCATCTTTCCCTTAAAGAGCACATTATCAGACATATGTGCTCTTATAAATGGTGTGTTTCTGACGTAGATATGGATTTGCCTGTTGACGTTTGGCTTTCTTTTGAATACTATACTTTTTAATATACGCCAAACATATGAAAAACCAGCATGAAAAGAAGATTCTGGAAAATGGCAGGCCTGGTCGCACTCTTTTCTACTTTCGTGGAGGAAACGCCGCACTTTTCTGGCAGCTGGGTGATGGTGAGCTGGGTGTTCCCTACCATTGTTGAAAATCAAACGTAAATTTTCTGAACTTCTCTAAACAGGAAGATTCTTACCAGAACTTAGTTAAGGATAATTTGGTCATTTTAGAAAGTGGGTTTATGCAGGTGAGTTCTACAACAAAATCCAACAAATTCTAAAGACAGAGGGTTGAAACACAGCTGCCTGGAGAGAGAGGTGCCTCTGCTCTCCGCGGCACGACCTGCCCGCCGGTTCTCCGTCCGTGGGGCCAGCAGGTAGGGCCCCTGGTTCCCAGGCATGGCCCCGAGGCCGCACCCACGGCCGGCAGGTCCGCTCACCAAATCTGGGAGCCGGGTGCTGCCGTGGGGAGGAGGGGAGCGAAGAAGGCGGATCCCAGGGGCCTCCCTCCATTAACGTCGGCCTGGTCCTGGGAACTCCCTATGCGTCCAAGCACATGACATCGCATCACATGTCACTTTTTCTTAAGAGAAATGTGCGTGAAGCTGGGTGCGTGAACGCGAAGTCAGTTGTGGACACGTGTCGGCCCCTGCAGCTGTTTTGTGTGGCACCACGGAGCAAGGCTGGGCAAAGCCCACGTCCCCAGACGCAGAAGCAGCGGTCAATGCAGAGTTACAGACAGACCAAAACATGCATGGTTAATAAAAAACAAACAGCAAAGTCTGGCTGAATAGGCAGAGAGCCTCTGGGGGGAGAGTCCAGAGCTCTGCAAAGCGGGAAAACCGACGGGGCCGAGGCTGTCTTTGGTGTCATGACCGCGTGGGGGTGCCACACTCCCTGGGGTTCCGAGCAAATGCTCTTCAGCGAACAGACGCACAGCGACACACGCATGTCTGTCGGTCATGAACACCATGAACAGCTTTCTATCAATAATTAAATGTAAATACGTGGTTTAAGACAAAACTAATCCAAGATCATTAGTAGAGCTTAGTGTCTCCAGGGTCTCTGTGGCCCTCAGCTCAGCTGTATTCATGGACAGAGTAACTCCGAGGCCAATTCTGTCACTGAAAACTTCTAGAAGCACCTTCGTCCTGGTGTAGGTAACAGACTGCACCCATTTTGCCTGTCCTGTGCCTCAGAGACTCTCAAACCCTGGAGATGGCCTCCCTTGGTTCCTTAGAGAAGAAGGTAAGTGTGCAGGGACGTGAGATGCCCTGTCCTGTCCATCAGGCACTACTCTTGCCTCCTGTTTCAGAGGAGAGAGCCAAACCTTGGAAAACCATGTAAACTGACTGTGACCTAGGAGTAAGAAGTGACATTGTAAGGGTCTGACCCAAATGTCTGTTCAACACCAAAAACTGTGTGCTTCCCACTAAGCCACACCGCTTTTCAGGGATTTGTTCTTCCTAGAACACAGAAGAGTGAATTACAGAGGCACTGATAAGTATCTGGAGACTAGGTACAGCAGAAGACACAGGCAATACCCATCCATAGCACGCAGATATGGATGAGAGATTCCAACCATTCCCCTACGACAGAAAAAACACGTATGAGAAAACAGTTAAGAAAATCCAGAGGCAGATGTGCAATAAAATGAAAGAGAAAATAAATATCTCTTCGAAGATAGAACTGACCTGTGGGCGTTTTGCTCTATGAAGTCATGGCATGAGACACACTGGCTGAGGCGCCCTGACCTCACAGAACAACCCCACCTCTCAGGGCCCGGGTGGGGGGCCCTCTGCCCCACATGTCCCCTGGCGGCCACAATGCACTGGAGAGCAGCACCACCCCTGGAAATGGGCTGAGAGCTATTCCTAATTAGCAGCAGTATTTTCCGTGGCACATTATGCTCTGTGAGAAGAAAGAGAACACCCTTCTCTTGGCTTTGCTTTTGTACGCTTAGCCTTTTTTTTTTTTCCCACCCTGAAATGTCTTTCTGTGTCATTCAATGTAGCGTAAGTCACTCTTCAGCATTCGGCAAATATTGATTGCAAGTCTAATATGTGGGACTGAAATGAGTCCTGGAACACACGCACACACTCGATTCTTGTGAAAGCCTTTTAACGGCTCTCCACTGCAAATAAAAGTCATGCTGTTGGCGCTGGTTAGGACCACCTCCTCGGGCAACCTGAGCTGAAAAGGAAAATCAGGAAATGTGCTTTGTGCCACACCTAGTGAGGGGCTGCATGCAAATTTCTCCTTGCGTATAGAGTGTTTCTGTCCTTTAAAAAGTGAGTAGAGAGTTATAAAATTATTAGAAACAAAGTTTTCACTCTTTCTCCAAAGAGGGCCTGGGTTTTTTCCAGACTTAGCCTGACAGGTGCCTGGGTTAGCAGTTCTGCAACCATCAGCCTGTCCAACAGGGCAGGGGGCTGACCCCTGGGGCCACCACAGTGTCCAGCAGGGCAGGCGGCTGACCCCCGGGGACACCACCTTGTCCAACAGGGCAGGGTGCTGACCCCCGGGGACACCACAGTGTCCAACAGGGCAGGAGGCTGATCCCCGGGGCCACAACAGTGTCCATCAGGGCAGGGGGCTGACCCCCGGGGACACCACAGTGTCCAACAGGGCAGGAGGCTGACCCCCGGGGACACCACCTTGTCCAACAGGGCAGGGTGCTGGCCCCCAGGGACACCACAGTGTCCAACAGGGCAGGAGGCTGACCCCCGGGGCCACATCAGTGTCCATCAGGGCAGGGGGCTGACCCCCGGGGCCACGACAGTGTCCACGCAGGCAGAAGCAGACCCAGGATGGAGGACAGGGACGTGGCCGATCCCGGGGTCCCAGGACAGGGAGGCTGGGGCGATGCTTTATCCTTGCAGACTTCATAGGAAACAGATGAGGTCTCAGAGTCACTAACTCCGTGTTGCTAAAGTTCTGGTTCTCTTACTCTCCATTTCACACAAGGAAATAGGAGGCTTTGAGGGCTCAGCATCTGGCCAGAATTGTTCTGACAACAGATTATAATAAGGTGTGGTATTTGGACTTGTGATTTAATGGAAATAAGTACATATAAGCAATAACCACAGACGTAACTTTGGTTCCAGCCTGTTTGAGGTGTGGCTTTGAAAGAAGCAATCAGAACGTAATACAGAAGATCATGTTAGTTAGATTTTAGGAGACTAATCAATCTTTACGAGTTAATCAAATCAAGTGGTATAAATACCAGGTAAAGCCAGAGAGAAACCCTTTCTTTGTCTTTGTTTTCCTTGAAATGATATATAGGTGTCCCTCCGACTTAAAGGCTAGGAAAAAAATCTTGAAAACAAAGCGTAATTACTGTAGTGATAGGTTGTTGGTGAGCGTCTAGTTCCGTCATCTGCTAAGATGGGCCGTCTTGGATGTCGGAGTCGGAGCCCTTCAAGTCCGAGCCCCAGCACGGACGTGACTATGAGCACAGGTGCCGGGGAACTGTTCTCTCCACTCACAGCATCCACGCTAGAGCCATGACCACCTCCACCCCCACCAGACCCTGGGTTCTACCGGGTCGTCCGCATACAGCGCTTGTTGAGTAAGAACAGCCCTTGAACGCATCGAGCGCCCAGGATCTGCTTCTGGCTCTCCTTCAGGAGGAACTGGCCTTTTTCACCTTGCTACCACAGGACGCGCGGTTCGGGGCTTAAGTGCAGATGGTCAATAAACAGTGCGCCCTGCTCTGGACAGCAGGCAGCTGTCCTGTGAGTGTCCCTCCCGAGTGCCACCGCCAGCCAGAGAGGACTGTCCACGGAAGGGAGAGAGCCCTGCCAGTCAAGGGTCTGCAACTTACCAGAATTCCTTCATGGAATCCCTTCGAGGGGTCACTCTGGAAGTGTGTGGGTTTTTACCGTAACTGAGAACTTAAAAAAATACTATTTCTTTGCCTACCAAAGCCTGGAAGTCCGACTTTTCTGTCATGCTGTCTTTGTCTGTCTGAAACAAACGTTAACTAGGAACTGAGTGCAAAAGTGGACTAAGAATTTATCCTCGGAGACAATATGGCCACAGAACTATTTAGAAAGTCGTATAGCCATTTACACGCTGCGTCGGCATGGCTGGGGGCTCAGCTGGGGCGAGGCCATCGGCTCCGGCTGAAAGGGCAAAACCAGGGTGTAGCTGTCAGCATCCCGCTTCTTCCCACAGGGAGAGCAGAGGCTGGGTCCTTGCTGCACAGGGGAACCGACTGCTCCCGGGACCTCAGTTACTGGACGTTAGATGCTGCAAAGTGCTCTTTCTGGACGAAAAGGTAATTACCGTGTTTAATAGCAACTCCAGGAAGTGCATATCCTACAACTTTTTTCCCTTCCCTTCGGCTAATCGAAATGCACGAGTGAAGCCATCCAGCCCCTCCACTGACGAGGACGGCTTTCGGGCGGAATCCCCAAAGTACCAGTCCCCTGAGAAACCACTTAGGTGATGAGAATGCGGAAGAGGAGAGAAGGCCTGAGAACAGGAGAGAAAGGAGACACAAAGACAAGAGAGAGGGATGGGGGGGGGGGCGGGGGAGAAAAGAGAACCACTTAGGTCCTGGAGGGGCCGCAGGGAAGGGTCGGCCATGCACAGTGTCCTGGGGGAGAAGGGCGGCCTCCCCTGACTCCACAAGGGACACAGTGTCAGGATTCAGCTGTCACAGCGTGTCGCTGGCCTTCTGTTTTCTCCTGGGTTAAGTTCTTCAATGTCACCTTTACCTGAAGAGGAAGTATGTCGAGGAGATGAGTCCCAGTGAGCCGTGCCCCGATACATCCACAGACCTCGTCCCTGCTTCTGAGTCTCCAAGCCGCCCCCCATTTCCTGCCACTCCCGACACATGGCCCACGGTGTCCCCGTTTCCGCACCTCTTGACTTTCTCCACTGTAAGCTGCTGCTACAATTCACCGCGGTGGCCCCGTGTGTGTGGAGCTGTCACTGTGCTACTGTCCCAGGCGGCACACGGGGTCTCCTACCACGGGAGTTGGGCGGGGGCAGGTCCTTCCTCTCGTTACAGCCAAAAGACAGGTGGCCCCCCAGCACTGACGGCCCCCCGGGACAGCAGGGCTCTGGGCCCGGTGCTCGGTTTAGGTCCCACCCTCTGCAGGACTTGGAAACACCGCCTCCACGTTTGGATGTAACACAGTTGTGATGGTGCCGTTGTTTGTGCAGGGTCCCTGTGCTACCTTTCCACCCACGGAGCCGCCTCCCGTGACCCTCGGCTTGAGGCTCTCGTCTGGGCCTTTCTGCAGCCTGACCTCGATTTCTCCAAACGGCGATTTTTAAAGTAGTAATAGAACAAGCTGGGACTGTAGTGATCTCTTCACCTGAATTTTCGGTCTTTTATTTACAAAATGCAGAATACGGAGTTGAATTGGCTCTCACATGGGATCCATTGTATTTAATGTTTGAACTTTTAATCGGAAGATTTCGTTCAGTGTTACAGTTTTTGTATCTCACCTATTTAACCTTGAGGCAACTGCTTATATGATCCTCAGGTGTTTCAGTAAAATGCAAAGTATAAAAGAAGACATAATTCTAGATGAATCATCACCTACCACTGAATAAAAACACATTTATTTTGTAATACCAAAAGGGGTGTTTACTCAGGCATACCAAAATGATACATGGAATTTCTGAATTTCCCATTCTGTGAATGTCTCTGAATAGGGTAGAGAAAATTGCTGATAGCTAGTTTGAATAGCAAGAAATTTCTGGAAGGAAAGCAAACAACTATAAGTGTATGAAACTGATCTTCAAGAGAAAATGCAGGCTGAAAGCAACTTTGTCCCTATACATGTACCTTTTTTACCACAGTAATGAGACTGTATTACAAAAAGTATGCAAAATAAAGAAGACAAAAATCACTTTGAACAATACAATCACCATCAGCGTGGCCACCACCAATATCCCAGTGTAAATTCTCCTGGGCCGTTCTCTATGTTACGTGGCTATACGGTCATATTTGCACTGTGCAGACAGTGATATGTGTTTTGTACTTAAAGCTTGATTATAAGCTTACCTCTGTATTGTCACATACGTTTTAAGCTTTGGTTGCGAGGGAGGAAGACTGAGGTTTTTATAATTATTCTTGCCTGCCTCACAAACACAGTTCACTTTGCTTTTATGCACCCACGGGGCGGGAGCGGGGGGCGAACACCCAGACTGAGTGCTTGAATCCTTCTGGTTTCAGGCTGGTTCAGCTTCTTGGGAGGTAACAGTCAACTCTGGGTGTCCCCTCCCCTCCTCTGGGCTGTCACGGGGGGTCAGACCCAGGGCCAGCAAAGGTGCCACCTGAGGGCCCCTGCAGGCCTCCCTCCCTGGCTCTCCCACCTCCTTAGCCCTCGGCTCAACCACAGCAGGAGCCCCAGTTACCTGCAGAGGTCAAGGAACAACCATCTGTGTCCCTGAAGCTCCCTGATAGGCAGCTGCTGTGGTTGCCAGGCTGGGTACAGTGGCTCACAAGGGCTCAGTCACACTGCTGGGACCCCCACAGCACCTGGCCTGCAGAGTCAGAAGCGGGGAGAACAGGCTTTGAACTCCTGTCCTGCGACTTCCTTCCCCACGGCTCTGCCTGTGCAGAGGCCTCTCTGGGCACATACCTACCGTCTCCTGAGCCCATCACTTTGCAGAAACTCTTCCAGGTCTGGCATTTTTGTATAGTAAGAGAAACTTAAGGGATCTGACGACAAACACGTGTCTGCATGTAGATGTGTGTGTGCGTGTGTATATCTGTGTCTACTTCTGCCCAAGGACAGGAAAGATCACAAGTGCGGAGAGTGAAAGGGAAAAAACACACTAGTTTAATCATACTCCTAGGCAGTCTCTGTTGCACCAGTAGTTCCTTAGTGTTTCATGCTTCCTAGAAATGTGTTGGGCGTGGAATAAATTGGAGAGTGCATAAGGAGGCATCATCCCAGAGCAAGCTGCAGGCAGGTCTGGGTAAACATGAGAGTCGTCTTCCCACAAGCACGAGGCTCAGCGGAGACCTGCACCTTTATTACCAGGCAGTGGAAATCAGCTGATTTCTTCCCGTGAGGCTCTGAGGGGCAGCGCCGTGGAAACAATTACTCTGCCAGAAGAGGACGATCAGGAGGTCTGGGTGTAGTGTCATGTTCCAGGCCCTTCCGCTCAGGGGTGCTCTTCCTGAGGTGGGTGGGGAAGGGGTGTGGGATGAACCCAGGTGAGAATGTCCTAATATTGAAGAAACGTCTAAAATGTTAAGTCGCTATTGCAGAGGCTCCTACTCCTTCTAGACTATTCCTTTTCATATAAGGTACATAGCTTCTCTGTGCTGAGCCCAAGAAGACTTGAAACTGTGTAAGACCAAATAAAAGTCCCACCTGCCCAGACCCAGTTCTGAAGGCTCCAGGGAGTGCCAAGCACACCCTCTTTCTTCCTCACTCTCCGTGCTCCCTGCTGTGGGCTGGTTTCTGCACCTTGACAAACAACGAGTACTGACCATCCCAGGAGCGGCAAAGAGCAGTAGAAATCAAGAAACTAAGATTCTAATGATAGTTCTGAGCTCGATTAGTTACACACCATGCCTCCACCTCTGCTTTCCCACTCGCAGGTGGAAAGGTGTGCAGAGACCTGCGTGTGCCTCTGCTTGCCAAGCGTCCTGTGATCCCAGGCATTCAGAGAAAGTTGATGAAGCCCCAGTGTTCCCAGGCTGTATCTGTGGAACCAGGCTCGAGCTGCCTCGTGGTGTGGGCAGCATACACCCCAGAGGCCCTGGGGGTGTGGCTGGCAGAGGTGTGGCTGGTGGAGGTTTAGTGGTTATGAGTTGTGTTTTGGAGGTTCACACGTAGGTTTGAATTCCACACAGGCCACCAATTAGCACTGTGAACTAGTCAAGTCAGGAGAGCATATACCCCAAGACATTCAGGTTTCTGTTCTAAGTAAATTAATCAGCAAAGACTTTTTGAGCATCTTACAGCTAATGTCAGGAGCCATCTAGGAGCTTGGGAAGCATCACCATTGCAGGGACCAAATGTGCGTGTGTTCATATAAACATCTGGCAGTTGTCTCACGGTGAGCACTTTCTCTAAATGCTTCCAGAAACCAGTTTCCAGTCTAGTCCCATACCACTGCAAGTCCAGTGGGGAGCTCTCCCGGTCACTCCTGGACAGTCAGCATGGATGCAGTGTCTGGCACATCGTAGGTGTGTGTCCCAGCATGTAGCTGGCCAAAGTTACCCACTCGTGACTCCTGTAGTCACACTCATGTTCCAAAGCTCGTACTGACCAGCCTGTGTGATGTGTTCATCACTGTCTTTGATCCTCTCATCCCAGAGTCTGTGCTAAATGCCTTTTCATGTGCCTTCTGATGTGGGAAACAGAGGCAGAAGGAAATGGCAAATAAAATTAAATTTCCTTATAACCTGCAGCCCATTGGCAAATACTTGAGGCTGGCAGAATAAAACCTTTCTCCAGAAACTCCCTACTGTCTTAATGCTAATGCTTTGCTAGGACATAGCATAGCATATCTATGAGCATATACTCTATGAGCATAGAGCATAGCATAGCATAAACAACCTTAGCCTGACAATAGCCAGGCCTCCAGTGTCCTGGAAGTCTGTAGCATATGAAAATCTCACTGGAAACTTCCCCTGGACTTTATTTACCCCAACTCCCAAATAGTCTCCTCATGGTCCCAGGGAAGTTCTTCCTGCCCATGGGCCCTGTCCTTGTGCTTTAATAAAATCATCTTTTTGCATCAAAGACATCTTCATGAATTCTTTTTTTGGCCATCAGCTCCAAACCCTATCACCTAAAACTTCATCATTTGGCGCCCAATGTGGGGCTATGAGTCTTTTCATCTGGACTCTGAGCGGTGCAGTCTTGGTGAGTACTTTCTCTTCATTTACTCTCATTTCAGGGGCTTTTTGAGAAGTTTGGTCTTACTGGAATGCTTTCATGTCGATTGTTCAGGCTGCAATCCTCTAGCCCATGGCTACTCTATGGGGAGGAGAAAGCCTGCCTTTTGGCTGGAAGTTAGTACCCTGGCCGGAATGGTAATAAGACCCAGAAACTTGATCCCCTCTCTTCATTCCTGTCCTTATACAAAGTTGTCTGTCTTGGGCATGGGACAATCACCTAAGGCACTAGCATGGCTCCCAATCTTAAGACTCCTGTATGAGGTTTCCTCCTCATTCATGTAATACGATCCCCTCCACATCCCTGGTCTAGCTGCTTCTGGCCACAGGACCTCTGTTCAGAGCCAGCCAAAACCAGTACTTGACTGAATTAAAACCCAACTTGGGACCATTTCCTAGGAAGTTGACTTAGGGACTACACGTGTTGGAATGTTGCTTAGATCATGATGGATTTCTAGCTTTACTGTTTTCCATCTTTGTCCTCAACTACATAATTGGTTTTTTAAAACTTTTCCAGTGCTTTCCATGAGTTAAAAATGGTGGGTTCTTTGTGGCCTTCTCAGCAAGGCAAGCCACAGTACAATGCAGCATTGCCTCAAGGCACACATGCTCCATATACCAGCACCCATTTATAGTCTAGAGTGCAGTGGGGAAGCGAGGGGAGGGCAGGCCTGCCTCCTACATGGGCCTCTACTGGCAGCGGTGATCATATGGATTTTATTCATATAATAAATGAATTATTTATTCATATAATAAATGAATTAAAGCCACCTTGGGTCACTTTGACACTTCAGGAACCTCTGACATATCCTGTGAGTGGGATGCCACTCAGGAGTCATGGGCAGGGGGATTTTTGTGGTAATGGACCTTCTCTCTTCAGTTCCCAGGAACTCTCCCTTGGGATGCCTTTTAACTCACAATTTTGGATTTGCAATTTGGACTGCAAAATTTGGGAAAGGACTGATCTTCTGTAACACTGCATGCCCATAACAGGATCTGGCAGTAAGATCTCTTCTGCAGGAAACGGCAAGTGAACAGATGTACCCTTGGTCCAGGACTTCATGGCTCTAAATCAGGACCCATATATCAAGGCCTTTTGCAGAATGTTTTTGTCTGAATATGCTTGGCTAGTAAACTCCCTCCTGATATTGAATGTCTAGCAGGCCTCCTCCTGATAGAACTCAGTTGTTGGAGGAAAAAGGCCATCCCTAATGAAGGGGTGCTAACTCTCTCACCGTTACTAATAGTGGTGGCTTCTCCCTCATTCATTTCCCAGGTTAATGGCTCTAATTGGAGCCAACTGGTTAGTCTACCCCAGGATGGGGACTTTAAGGAATATTCCCAAGCAGAGCAGCTGCCAAAACTCTCTTTGTTTTGGGGAAATTCCTGGTCTTCTCCACCCTGACATGGACTGCCTAATCCCACTAGCCAGTGGAAAAGAAAACAAAACAAAAACGTGGTATGTGCCCCTCTGTTCCAGCTGACAAGGTTAGAACAAGGAATCTTCTTTCTCTGCCGTCAGCTAGCACCTCATCTCTTCTGCCTTCCCCTCCCCTTCCTCCTGTGTCTGCACCACCTTGGGGGTGGTCTGCATAACTGGTTCCTCTACCATCCTCAGTGCCCTGGGCACCATCGTTCCTCCTCCCACCCTCCAAGTCCACCCTCCGCATCAGGAGTGAAGAGCACCCCCTTGGACCACCCACTTCAGATTCCCCCACTGATGTCCCAGGTAAAAACTGACAATGGAGAACATGTTGATTGTCTCTTAAGTGGACCCAAGTGGAAAATATTTGGTGTTTAAACTAATTCAAGCTTGTTGGTTTAATTAAGATAGATGTGTCTTTAGAGTTATTAGCATTAAATATGAAACTTTTATTCTACCTAGGTTTGCTAAAGTTCAAATAAGCTCATGCTATCTCTGTTGTAATTTGTTAGCAAAAAGATGACTTAGAATAATAGTTAATTCTGTCTCGAAGTTTTCATGGGTAATTAAGATAGTTTTCAAAATCTTTGGTAACCTGAAACTTTAAAGTTTTGCTTGCATGATAAATGGGATTAAATTCATTGGACATCTAGGTCTTTCCTAAATGAGATGAAGTGCTAAAGCACTGATTACTAAAGATAAGGCTTATCTGCTTTTGACTTCTCATTGCAGAGAAACTAAGGATATTTTGGTCTGTTGGAAAACATGCTTTGTGCTTAATTGACTCATGAACTTGCCATCTAAAAAATTCTGGTGTAACAGTTCACAATCGGTTATTACTTAGTTTTCACTGGAGACTAAAGTTTCTAAGAGTTAAAATTCTGCTAAGTGTAACTAAGACAGATGGAAATAAGGAAAGGAACTCCGTAAGTAAAAAAAGTAGGAGATGTGTAGGAAAGATATAAGGAATGGCAATGCATTTTTATTGAAGGTAAAAGAATATAATTTTGTCCGAAATGAGACTGGTTGTTTGGAGAGAAATGACTTGGGACAAAATCTGAATGCAAAGGAAAAGTCCAAAAGACTTTCCAAAGGAAATCTTGGGAAAGGAATTTTATTTGTGGTCAGGACGAACTAAGGTTAAAATAAATGGATTTTTTAAATACACTGGTATAAGGCTAAAATTCTGCTTTTCTCTCTGTTCAAAAGACAAAGTTTTCTTGGATTGTTGATCTGCTCTTTTTTTTTAAGTTTATTTATTTATTTTGAGAGAGACAGAGAAGACATGAGTGGGGAGGGGCAGAGAGAGAGAGAGGGGGCAGTGAGAATCCCAAGCAGGTTCCTCACTGGTAGTGCAGAGCCCGACCCAGGGCTCAAACCCACGAAGCCTGAGATCATGACCTGAGCTGCAACCAAGAGTCAGATGCTTAACTGACTAAGCCACCCAGGCACCCTGATCTGCTCTTAATAAAAAATAATATGCAAAAATTTTTTTTCTCTTTTGCCCACCTGAAATACAAAAGCTTTAGGTTTCGTCTTTATCAAGTCTTTGATTGCTTAGTTAAAACTTCTCAATGTCAAAAGAGCTAAGTTTTGCTAACCGCTATCTAACCCTACATATTTGCTTCAGAAATCTCATATTGCCATCCTGGTTAAATAAGTAAAGATTTATAATGATTGATAATACTATTTAGAATGTGCTCTATAACTTTCTAAGGTTTTTAACAAGCCTTATTAGGACTTATATTATAAATGAAGCCTTTTTGACCGATTAGGCCTTTTTCTTTGGTATGTTAAGTGGAAAGCCCTGTCAAATAATGGTAAACTTTAGGTTACATTTGAGTAAAAGCTATAACTATTCTAGAGATTATATGCAATTCCTACTTATAACATGTTCTGATATAAGGTCATCACTTAATATTCCAATTATGTGTTGTGTGCCACAGAAAGTGAATTTCCTTGTCAATTGCATCTAAGGAACTCTCATCAGATCTTGAATCATGTCCATATTTGAGCCTTTTTCTTACAGTTTTGTGACTTTTGTTGGAAATCTTACCGGTGCTCCAATATGTGCTCTCCATATTAAGGAAACTTTCTCAAGATATCCATGACATACAATAATAGGATAACATATTCCTCTGTAAACATACTAAAGCATTTAACTTTTCTCTACCTAAACACTTTGGAATTCACAAACTCCGGGAGTGTTCTTTCTTCCATGGCAATTACAGTTATTTGCATAAGTTCAATGAGAATCTTCTCCTTGGAATCAGACACCATTGGAAACATTGGTTATTTTACCAAGACCCAGACTGGAACGTCAAATGTGAGATACATGCATAGACTCAGAAATGACCAGACAACTCTAAAGAACTAAGATTGACTTTATGAAGCCTGATGCCAATAAAGCCCCTTGGAAATGTTGGCCTGACACCTGCTGACAGAGTTCCCAGCAGCCTCACCAGGTGAGTAAAGAAGGTCACTTCCTGGCAGGTGCAGGAACCCAGGATATCTTTGGGACCTCATAGAATGAATTCGCCCAAATCTACAGATGTTGCAGGCATGTCTGATGGCAAATATTTGGCTTGGCTTCTGGCCTGGGGAGGCTACTAAAAAGTTCAATGTAGATTCCTTATGAAAAGTTCCAGCAAATCAAACTTTAAAAGATCTACATGATCAGTCATTACTCTTGCTGAGCTTATGTAAATAATCAGGCCAAGTCTGTTAAAACTGAACTTGTTTTACAAACAAACTAATCTATATTTGGCTATCTCTGGAAATGAGGGTTGTTAGAGAGAAAAATTATGTTTTAATAATGCACCTTTGTAGATGTTAAATTCTAGTTCTGATAGTCTTTAAATGTTATTTTCCTAAACTGGACAACTTGAGGTAAACTTCAGAGAAATTGTCACAATAGCACAGGTATGCACAACCTTTGTGCTTGTTATTCTGTGGGGATAACAGGAACCCATGAGCATAGGATTATTTAAACTGTGGTAGAGCCCCTCCTTAAGGAATGTGGTTGAGGCCTCCTCAGAACCAAGGAAGGCAACATGGCGCAATCAACACCTATCCACGTGTGCATAACTCTGACACAACTTTGTAACTTGGACTATGTCCAATCAGACTATATGTGTCACCATATATGGGAGACAAAGAAATAGAAATTGCATAAAAGGCTACTGCTCTTGGGGATCAACCTTTTTGGAGTTTTAGCCCATGGAGCCCGTGCCTGCACAAATAAAGGGGCTTCCTGGAAAGAAGAGCCTCAGTATCCTGACTCTCTGTGCAAGAATCCTGCTACATTTCATGGGGGCTCACGTTGGGGATTTGGAGACAGTGCATTTCCACCTCCTTCATCATCGGTGTGTGAACCTCGGAGCCCCGGGAGAAGTGACCTCACCTGGCACCAGCGGATCACTTGATCCAAAGGAGACTAGCCTTCTGGCGCTCTGGGACGAGGACCCTGTGTGTGTGCAATGGAACCCGTGAGACCCAGGAACCAGCTCAGCAAGCGCCACCCATCAGACTGGTAAGAACCCAGGTTCATTTTGGTTGATCTGCCCCTAAGAGGAAGAAAGGGAGCCTGATCACCTCCCAGAGGTGCCTGAATGGTTCCATAAGGAGTGAGGAACAAAGCCCCAATTCTAAGGTGCTGGGTGCTGGGCAGCAGGTTGGAGTTGCTGTGTGGACTGTGTGTGAATGAGACAAAGGAAGGAAAGGTTCCTACCTGACCAAAGGGCTGAAGTGAGTGTTGAGCTCCAATCTGTGCTTCTGTTGTCACCTCGTTCAGCTTACGGCAGCATCGGACTTCCTAGGGAGTCTGATCCAGGCCAGGGCTTAATCCTGAACCCGCCAATGCTAAGAGGCGTCTGAAGTTTCTCTTGGAGGATGGAGAGCCCTGGCCTCCTGAGGCGGGTGTTCCGTACAGTACTATCTTACAGGTAGATCTATGTTGTAGAGGAGAGGGTAAATGGTCAGAAGTTCCTTATGTGCAGGCTTTCTTTGCCTTCAAGGGGCCAAGAAAGGCAAGAATTTGTAGACTCGCCCCCTGAGGCCTCTCCTCGGGAAGAGCCACCTGCTAGACCCTCATGCCCTCCTTATCCAGGATTGCCAGGGATAAAAAAAAAAAAAAAAAAAAAAAAATTCTCCCCCTAAAATCAAGTCCTGTTCAAAGTATCTATTGACTGAAATGCCTCAGGGTGTATTTGGCCCCATAAAGGTTCCATTTTCCTTGCAAGATTCTAAGCAAATCAAAAGGACCTGGGCAAGTTTTCAGATAACCCTGATGAATATATAGAAGTGTTCCAAAAACCTTACCCAGGTTGCTAAAAAACCAACTAACCAACTAACTAACTAAGAATGTTTAGATCTGTAACAAAAATTCTTTGTGTTTAATGGATTCATAAGTTTGCCATCTAAAAAAATTCCAATGTAACAGATAGTCCACAATTGGTTACCACTTAGTTTTCACTGGAGACTAAGGTTTCTAAGAGTTAAAATTCTGCTAAATGTAATTAACACTGATAAAAATAAGGAAAGAAACTCATATGTAGAAAAGTAGGAGATATGTAAGAAAGATATAAGGAATGGGAATACATTTCTGTTGAACGTTAAAGAAAGTAATTTTGTCCCAAATGAGACTGGTTGTTTGGAGAAAAAAGGGCTTAGGTCACAATCTCAAAGCAAAGCAAAGTCGTAGAAGGTTTGTGAAAGGAAATCTTTGGAAAGAAATTTTATATGTGGTCAGGATGGACTAAGGTTAAAATAAATGGATTTTAAAAGTACACTAGTATAAGATTAAAATTCTGCTTTACTCTCTGTTAAAAAAGCAAAGTTTTCTTGGATTGTTGGTAAGCTTCTGATTTAAAAAAAAGAGGTAAACAAAAGCTTTTTTCCCCCTTTTGTCTGCCTAAAAAGATGGGGGAAAAATATGATTTTAACCGAAAGGGCAGGACAGCACGCCCTTTTGAGTTGTTTTACTCAAGCCTTGGTTGAAATTGCCCCTGCTTTGATCCAAAGCCTGGGGAGACGGTGACAATGTCCTCACTGCCGGACTCCAAATGTTCCACGTTTTGTTGTTTCTGTTTAGCATGGGAGTGGATGCCCGTGCCACATAGGGGATCAACAACTATGATATATAGGGGGCTTTTACTGGAATACGTAGGAGCCATTTTGCTACGCTTAGCCCAGTGTCTGCCAATTTGTAATAATATGTATACATCATATACATGTTTATCCACATGGCTGGAACATATTTCTGTGGGCTCTGCTGAAAAGGGCAAGGGAATAGATCTCTACTTTGGCCCATTTAGCCCCACCTTGATGGCCGATTTTATCCTTACAAAAAATGGTTTTGACCAGCCTTTTAAAATATGTTTCTAAAGACAATTACTGTTGGGCCAAAATAAAAGTACATCCTTCTACAACCAGGGAAGTCTTGCTTGGTCACAGTCGGTACCCCCAAAGTCCTGCAGGTGGAAAACGGAGGGATAGGAGAAATCAAGGAAGACCAGGTCAGCTCTCAGAGGTAGGGTCAAGCCTGTATAAGAGCGACTGCTCCCAGCACCTTGCAAGACTGACAAAGCTTTTGGCTGCCAGTCGCACAGCCAGCCAGAATGCAGGGCCAGGAGATGAGGCTTCTTCTGCTGTCCAACTATCAGGGTCAGGACAGGAGGCTTCTCCTGGCCAGCTATGGAAAATTAAGATAAGGGATGCCTCTTCCTCCTTTTCCTGTAGATGGGCAATTCCCCAACCAAGGTCAATACTCTCAGGCATGCATTCTGAAAAATTGGGATGATTTTGATCCATAAACTCTGAGAAAAAACAACAACAACAACAACTGATTAATTTTCATGGGGCTGGAGGTCCTATAAGGAACTTCCGGTTTCCTACTGGGGCCCAAGAAGTTCCATCCCAAGATCCTAATTGGGACTATGCCCATCCCATTGAGAAATTGCATGGCCCCCATTTCCAAGTTTGTGCTTTAGAGACGTTAAGGAGGTCTAAGGTTAAGCCCTTAAATTATGCTGAATTAAGCCACTGTTTTACAAACACAGAGTGAGAGCCTGAGGACCTTCCTGAAAAGGTTGAGGGAGGCTCTCATTAAATATATGAGATTTAAATTTAAATATATAAACTTATATATTTAAATATAAATATATGACACCCCTGAGGCTGAGACAATTTTAAAGGACAAATTTTTCACTCAATCAGTCCTAAATATTCAGAGGAAATGCAAAAATCAGCTGTTGGCCCGGAAGGGGCCCTGGAGGAGTTCTTACGAGCTGCCAATCGGGGAGGTTACAACCGAGATCAAAATAAAAAAGAAAACAGGAAAGGAGGTTTAAGAAAAATCTGAGGCCTTAGTCTCGGCCTCATGCACTGTGTCAGACCAGACTTCTGGATGTCCTGGCACCAAATGCCACTTATGTGGCCAGTGAGGGCACGGGAAATGAGACTGCCCTCAGAAGGGACAACAGAAGTCAAGGCCCCGCAAGCCACGCCCCTTGTGTGCAGACAGTCCCTGGAGGTCTGAAGGCCCTCGGGGATCCCCATCTGCAGGGCTCAGATAACCAGTGTCCTCAGAAGGGACTGATGGGGCCTGGGGCTCCTCAGGGTGGCTCCCCAGAACCGGCTGTTTATCGGAAGCCCGTAACCTTGGGTAACTGGAAAACTCAGGTAACTAAAAGGCCGGTTCATTTCCTTCTTGATCCCGGAGCTACCTTCTCTGTCCTCCTTTCCACTCCTGGCCAACCACCCAAATACAACGTAATTTTCTGTCTCTGGAAAACTTATAACTAAATTTTTCTCTCTGTCCCTGGAATGCATATGGGGAAAACTAATTTTTTTCTCATTCTTTCCTGATAACGCCAGAGACCCTTACTCCCTTGCTAGGAAGGGACATTATAACTGAATTAGAGACTATAGTGCTACTAACTCCAGGATAGATAAACAATTGTGTGAGTTTTGGGACATTACTGGACATTGTAGGCTGTAGATACCAGGCTTCAGGAAAATAGCTTGCCTGCTATATCAATTTTTAAAGGAGACTCAATCCCACCTACTCTTCCGAGGAAATAAACTGGGGTCTGACTCATGGACGCTGTCTCCAGCCCTCAGATGGTTACAAACAGAGAAGGGGCAATTACAATTACCGAGCTAACAGAGCTAAAAGATCATTAAAGCCCGGCATCAGGCCTTTCATTTAGCGGGGGGATAAAACTTCTCAAACGGCCCAAAGTATGTTTACTGGGAAGAATCTGTCAAGGACATTTCAGCAAGTAGTATCAGCCTGGGAAGTCTGTCTTAAAAATAATCCTCTCCACCCCAAACTTGCTCTCCCAGGCAATCAAGGAACTGGAGGCTGTCCAGGGAAGAGTGACAATTAGGTCTCACTCGTGCCAAGGTCAAAGGAATGCCAACATCTGTTGGTATGAGTTGATACCTTTATTAATTGGGTAGAGGCCTTCCCTTTAAAGAAATGGAAAAGGCACAAGAAGCAATAAAAACTCTACTTTATAAAATAATACCCAGGTTCAGCATACCAAAACATTTGCAAATTAATAATGGTAAACAGCTGCCTTGACTCTTTCTCTGGTAGGACTCCCGGGTCTTGAACACGTTTTATACCTCGAGATAAAGCAAACTGCCTGTTTATATTCAGCAAAGCTCTAAATAACACCTCACAAGCATTAGATGCTTTAAATAAAAAATTAAATAACATTAGGGCCAGACTCTTGGAGAATGGAACCACTGTTGATTCCTTACCGCTTCTCCATCACCTGTGTTATGAGAGATCCCCTGACATGTGTTGTTTCAATATTACTGATAATTATCACAGAGTCTTAGAACCAATAGATGACATTCAGGCACAACTGGACAAAGTCAGGGTCTCTCCTGGATTGTTTGACTGGTTTGGGAACTGGGGACATTATCTTAAGATGCCATCTTGTAGGTCAGTATAATCTTTACTTTGTGTTTTTCTCTTTGTGTCTGCAAAGGTGTTTATGCGGTCTCATGCCTGCCAACCTTCCTGTCAAACCGTTCCGTGGGCCACTCGACCGACTCTTGGGTGGACTCTAACTGCTGTACCCCCATACCGTCCCTTATCAGCTTGAAGAAGCCAGGAATTCCGTCCGTGTTCTCTAACCAGTTACAGGCCTGTTCCAGGGGAGAAATAAATGGGGAAAGCGTTAACATTAGGCAGGGAGAGATAAGGGACCTTCAGGGAGGCAGACTACAGCTGCAGTTGGGAGGCTGAAGACGCAGACGGGGTTCTCCCCTTATGAAATCCCTTTTGGGCACCCTCCTGCCATTATCAAGGCATAAGGGGGGATCTAAATGAGACAGGCAATCTAACCCTAAGGCAACAGATGAAGGCCCTTGGCTTTACTCTAACCACCTTACACCACTGGGTTAGGGACCGATTACCCGTGAGTCTGATCATAGATGCTCACCCCTTTAAACCAGGAGATGCTGTATGGGTGAAGGAGTAGAATATCCAACCCCTAAAACGCCTCTGGAGGGGCTGTTCACTGTCATTTTGTCCACCCTTACTACAGTAAAGGTAGCTGAGATGGGTCCCTGGATTCACCACAGTAGAGTGAAACCAGCCTCTCGAAACTGGGAGTGCGTTCCTGATCACCAATGCCGGGCAAGCTGACCACATGGAAGAAGCAATCTGCAACTCCAGGGGCTCCAGGAGACTGCGGCCCTGCTTTAGTCACTCGGAAGCTGACTGATGTACGCACGGCAGAAGCCTGAGGAAACGACAGTGCGGAGAAACAAAAGACTGGCCTTATTTTCCATATCTGTTCCTTACTGTGATGCACTGTCAACCCTTGTGTCTCACTGTCATTGTGATTCTTGCTCTACTCTTCACCGTGGGATTGGCCGAGGCCGCCCCAGCCGGCTGGGAGTGTGGTGAGAGGTCTCTGTTTGCAACCACCTTCCTTTGATGGATAGGATGCCTCCTTGGTGTTGGTTGCTTCTCATCTGGACCCCTTCTGTACACCTAGATTCCTCATCATGTGACCCATGTATTCGCACAACCAGGTGAGGTCAGGGACTTGCTTGCACCTGACTCTACCACACCCACTTCTCGTGCCAGGGAACGATCCTGGGGCCCTGCAGACACGATCAGATCACCTATTCCATCAGCCACCTGGGGGTCGATACACTTGTTTTGACCTGCAGTGCTCCCCAACTGAGGAATGGTTGGAGGTTCGACACTCCCCGGGTGGGGGGGGGGGGCGGTTATCAGCCTGACCCAGGTTACTAATCCCCACCTGCCAGTATCTGCACTTTTTAATGTGTGTTCGGCTAATAACAAAAAACCCTTTGTTGGTTCACAATTGCAGAGGTCTACTGTGGGAATGAGAATACAAGCTCAATGACAAATATATGTGTGAACAGTTCCTGCCCCCATCCACGTGTTACGGTGGGCACTGGGCTTAGGGCTCCTGTTGGAGCTGTGTCTCCTGGGCCACTTGGAAAGGTAAAGATAAGGTAGCACTCCTCCAAAAGGGGGCTGCAACCTCCAGCTGTAGGCTGGGAGCCTGTAACCCCGTTAATTTTACTATCTTTAACCCAGGAGACCCAAAATGGGAAAATGGCCTCAGGATTGGTGTATATATATGTGGGCGAGGCCCTGACCCAGGAACTGTGTTGTATTTCAAGACGGTTACGGTCTCTGAGCCTCAACTCATGATGTCTTTCGTTCCTTTTATGAGTAAATAAAAAGTAGCCCTCCCCCCACCTCTGCCACAACAGGAAACCTGTTCCTTGCCTTAGAAGAACCGATAGCCCAGACCCTGAGGATCTCTTCTTGCTGTGCATGTGGGGGAACCAACATGGGAGATCAATGGCCATGGGAGGCTAGAGAAGTAGATGCCCATGAACCTGATAGTGGAACAGAATACCCCTGTCCTACTACCAGGTTTGGCTCCTCAAAACCTCACTTATTGGGAAAAACTGCCTTGCCCCATGGGGAAGAAAGTTCACCATTTCTGTTGGAAGCTTAACATGCCTCAGCCAAAGATTTTGTAATCAACCTCCCGGCAAATGGTGGGGGTACCCAGATCTCCTAGAACCAGATCCCCACCCTTTGTCTAACTTCTCCTGTCTCTGAGAGGCCTGGGACAATGTCCATGCAGCCATCGAATGGCAGCCATCCTCCCAGGTGGACCGTACTGGATTTGTGGAAGGACAGCCTATACAGTACTTCCCTCAGGCTGGTCAGGGTCATGCGTGCTGGGAACTATTCGTCCATCTTCCTTCCTGCTCCCACTTGCCAGAGGGGAACATTTGGGAGTCCAAGTGTATGGGGACAGGGAGACGTGCCCTACAAATTGGCAATTGGAGAGGTGATGAATGGCTTCCGGGGCATAGAATCCAGTATCATGACCCTGCCACCTGGGCAGAGGATGGGTCCTGGGGCTACCGCACTCCCATTTACATGCTAAACCGCCTAATCAGACTTCAAGCGGTTGTTGAATTGTAACCAGTGAGACGGCCAGAGCTCTTAACTTGCTAGCCAAGCAGCAAACCAAAGTGCTCAATGCCATCCATCAAAATTGCTTGGCCTCAGATTACCTGCTTGCTTATGAGGGAGGAGTTTGTGGAAAGTTTAACCTGAGCAAGTGCTGCCTACAGATAGGTGATAAAGGAAAAGTCATGGAGGAGATCCCAGATGGAATGAGAAAGGTTCCCTGGTTATACAACCCGTCTCCAGCCTCCTTGAGGTAATGGTCAAAAGGAGAATGGCCACGCGTGTGATGATGTTACAGAAATATAAACCTCTTACCAAGATGATGTTTTTTGACCAAACATAAGGGGTCCAAGCATCCAAGGGGAGAATATGGTAGGGTCCCCTCCCTAAGGAATGTGGACGAGGCCTCCTCAGAACAAAGGAAGGCAACGTGCAACGTGGCCCAATCAACTCCTGTGCTTAACTCTGACACGACTCAGTAAAATGGACTGTGACCAATCAGACTCTATGTGTCACCATATATGGGAGACAAAGAAGTAGAAATTGCACAGAAGGCAACACTGCACTGCGCCGGGGCTCAGCCTTGTGGGGTTTTAACCTGCTGAGCCCGAGCCGGCACGAACAAAGCCGCTTCCTGGAAGGAAGAGCCTCGGTGTCCCGTCTCTCCCTGTGAGAACCAGCTGCTAAACAGCTATAAAACGGGACGGATTCCCCCAACAGTGGTACCTGGAGAAGCCTTTTCTCACCATAGGCCTGTCAATAGATACAGGCTACGTTGCTTTATTAAATTATTCACTTAAGGCCGGGTTAATTCATATATCTCTAAATGAATATGCAAACTGTATCCTCGCTAAACCTTATCTGACAGTTACTAGCAACCCACCCCATATAAACGCAGGAGACCTGGTTTATTTAAAGGATTGGAAGTCTAATACAGTGGGGGATTTAACTCCAAAATGGAGGGGCCCCCACTGGTCATATTATGTACCCCCACTGTAGTAAAATTAGAGGTGCCTTCCTCATGGGCTCACGTATCAAGAATTAAACCCGGACCTTCCTCACAGGAATCTAGTAGGCCAGCTGACACGTGTTCTAACTCCTGTGAACTAGTGGAAGATCTCAAATTTCTCTTCAAATGACAGTAATGGACTGGAGTTGACAAAGGTTTTTTATTCAAGCTTTTTCTTGTTATTAACTTCATTTTGTTGTCTTCTCCATTGTCTCCCTGCCTGGTGTCAGGACTGCTCCACTGCCATAACTTCCAGAAGACAGATGAACCTTTCTACTCAAGAAGGCTTGTATCTGCTGTTTCCCCTGAACTGGCTGTCTTTGCCTTTCATAACTCCCCTATATCTTCCCCAACTGACCAATGTCGACCCATAAGCAGGGACATCTCTACACCCTTATTCAGCAGGAAGAACTTACAGAAGAGAAGACCTTCTACCCCTGGCAACCCTGAAGATTTTAAGGGTCAAACTTGTTCGGGGGGAATGATGTGGGAGCAAAAGCAGAAGGAAATGACAGATAGAATTAAATTTCTTTATAACCTGCAGCCCACTGACAAATACTTGAGGCAAGCAGAGAAAACGTTTCTCCCCAGGGACTCCCCACTGTCTCAATGCTGATGCTTTGCTAGAGGGAAAATCAACCTAAGCTTGACAATAGTGAGGCTTCCAATATCCAGAGTCTTCTTTAGCATGAAATCTCACCGGGAACTTCCCCTGGACTTGACCTCCCCCAACCCCATAGTATATAACCAGTGTCTCCTCAAGTCCTGGCAGCTCTTCCTGCCCACGGGTCCTGTCCCTGTGCCTTAATCAATCACCTTTTTGCACCAAAGACATCTTCAAGAATGCTTTCTTGGCCACCAGTTCCGAACCCCAACATCACTGCGAAACTTCGTCACGTTCCTTTCTCCATTCTGAAAGAGCTGAGCAGGTGTTCTCAGGCCCTCTTTCCAAGGGGCAGAGGGGCCAGACCCCAGCCCTCCGAAAAGCAGCTCCCGTGCTCCTGCTGCCACGAACAGCCTCCCCTTCAAGAGGAGCCTATCTCCCAAGCAGAGGCATCACCAAGCGACTGCTGCTACTGTCCTTACGTGCCTACTCATCTCACTTCCAGTCCTTTTGTGTTCCTCGATTCTGCTGCTGATCTGGCCCAAGTCCTCACTGTGAGTCCGGGCCCCCTTTCTGATGGAAACTCCATGTGGTGGACACCCCAGGTCCTGTCAAATCAAGCTCTGCGGAACTGCCCACAAGTTTCCTTGATCAGCACTCCCTTTGAAGTTACAGTTATTTGGGCCCTTACCACCCCTTGCCTGGACTGTCCCCAAATGGCACCAATGTCCTCTGGCTGCTCAGCTCCCTCTAGTTTATCTGATAAAATATACACATGGTACAGTTATGATCATATCATTCCCTTCTCAAAACATTACTGACTTCCAATCTGCTTTAAATATACGTATAACCTGACTCCAAAATCCTTCTCAGGGGCTTTAGCCACCTTTTGGACTGATGTTTCCTCCACTTCCCCTTAACTACCGTGCACTCAGTTAAATGGAGCTATTCACACATCTATATACCCCTCCAGCATTGTCCCTCCTTGGGAATATTCCATTGACTTAGTCTTCAAAGGCCGGGTCATGTGTCCCCTCACGAAGTTTCCCCGGCCCTGTCCTACCTCACCTGGCACTTTCTATTTTGGACCCATGGCAGCTGTGAACCAGTCTCTTGACATCACGTGTTCTCTGCACCCAGCGCAGTGCCCTGTGGGATTGGCAAGCTGGACTAAATGGGTTGTTTCTGTGACTTTGGTCTCATTCACCGTTTTGGGAGAAGAGTAGCTATGCTTAATTATCTGTATGGCTACATTTCAAATACCCAACTTCTAAGCTGGGATATTAAGTCAATCACTTATGTCTTGGTGACAGAGCTGTGCCTCAGCGGCCTCTCAGCTGAACAATATCCAGCATCCAAAAGCAAGAACAGATGCTTAGGCTGGGCTGCCATGGAGACGAATGTTCTCTGATCCTCTCTGTGAAGAATGCCTTCAGGGTTGCTGGTTATAGAAATGAATGTTTTTAGTCAACAGTACATCTCAGCCTCCAACATAAGAAAACCCTATTTCTAGTACCAGCCTGTCTGCAGCACCAATTATGTTCGCTTCCAAAATCAGTGGTGTTGCCACCAAATTAAATCTGCTGTGAATTAACAGTATCTGCCAACACGTGGGCATTTGGTTAATTATTGTCTTTTTATAAAAGAACTGTGCTTTAATTGATATATTTTTCTTTTACTTAAGCCATTAAGGATGTGCTATTCCAGCTTGTCATCCAGTAGCTCTGCAAATAATGTATTTTTGGAGTGACAATAAATGGCATTTGAAAAGTGTTAATGCTAATATCTTAGATGTCCTAAGAGAGTCAAAAACTCATTTAAAAAAGGAATGAACACCCTCATAGAGTCACATGGGTTTAAGCTGAGTTTGGTGAGGAACTATGGAAAATAAAAACTGAGATTTTAAGTTTTGCTTTAATAGAATTGTTCTTTTGAAGACCCTGGGTCAATTGAGAGGACAGAGATTTTTATCCTCTTACTATTAAAAAAAAAGTTTTCTCTTTCCAATGAATGAGTAACTGGAAGGGAATTCTGTCTTTAAGTGGACAAGTATGTGTGGACTGAATGTTTGTGTTCCCCGCCCACAACAAGTTCATAAGTTGAAGCTCTAATCCGCCCCCCACCCCTCCAGAGTGGTGGTATTTAGAGACAGGGCCTTCGGGCAGTGATGAGTGTTCGATGTGGTCATGATGTTGGGGCCCTTGTGACGAGATTAGTGTCCTTACAGGAGAGCCCTGTGTCCCTCTGCCTGAACAAGGAAGAGGTCGGGTGACCACACAGCAGAATGATGGCCTCAGAACAGTACGCATCTTCCAGTACCTGGATTGTGGACTCCAATCCACACATCCAGAACTAAATGTGAGAAATAAATTTCTGGTTGTTTAGGCTGCCCAGTCTATAGTATTTTGTTATGTCAGCCCAAACTCTCTGTGACAAATAACTTGGGAAGTTTCTCATTACAATTTTGAATGAAAAGAGTAACCATGAAAATTAAAATGATCTCTATAAAATGACATGTGTGTTACTCAATTTAACAAAACATTTGCAGATACAGTATCAAAACTTGATTATCTTGATTCTTTCATAAATTTTGGATAAAATAAGGCAAATAGAGCTATCTCTGCTTTATGCATAAAGAGACCACGGAATGTAATGTTTGTGACATGCCCAAAGCTGCTTTGGACAGAGTAGTGGGGATGGGAACCCACATTTTCTTATTTTATGTTGTCTCCCCGTCTTCTTCCTGCTCACGGAAGCCCAATCACAACCCCTTGGCATTGCTTGGAACACCCTATCAGTGACAACTAAAGGGGGACTTGGTTGCATGGATTACGCACATGTAGACATTAGCCTGGTGGCAGAAATTAGCTGGGATGTTTCAAATAATTTTTGACCACAAGAAATAGTGATCATCTATTACATGTTTTATGTCCTACACCCGTTTCTTTCGAGACATTTAATCCCCACCTTGTTTGCGTGTTCATATACATGTACATTCCATTGCGTGAACATATACATACACATTCCATTTATTTATTTCCGTATCTTTTCAAAGAAGAAGTTACACTTTAATTGTAAGTGCTCTTGGTGAAACATAATTTTTGAACTATGAAATAATTCATCTCTATGTGAAACTTGGAAAATTCAGAATGTATTAAAAGAGAAGAAAAAGAAACATAGAAAAGAAAACTAGCCATGAATTAACTCACACCCTAGAGCAATCCCTGGAAAGCTTCTAGTATATTTACCTACAATCAATGCTACATATATGACTGGTGTTGCTAAACCCTCCTGTTAACCCCAGCCCTCAATTTGCATGACCTGTGGGTAGCATCTAGCTCAGGGCACCCCCACAACAGACTTTCTCCCAGCCTCCCTCTTCCATCTTGCTCTGCATTTCCAGGGTGTCACTCAAAGCTTCGTTCTTCCTGGCCCTAAGCGATGGGGTTCATGGGGTCCCATCCACGAGCCTTTTTTCCTCTGTGACATTTCCCTAAGTCAATCTCATCTCCTACTGTGTCAAATGCCACCTTCATACTGAAGACTCCTCTGTATTTGCATTTCCAGGCAGACGTCCTCAGGCTCACATCGGCCAGCAGCTCTTCAGCATGTGCTCCCAACTGACTAAGTGGCAGCTCATACTTGCAGGTGTCCATTGTCACACCCCCGCAAATCTGTTTGGACTAGACTTGTCCCATTTCATCCAATGGCAATTCCAGCTTTGCTCTAGTTTAGGACAAACCCTTGATGTGATCCGTGATTCTTGTCTCTCCCGCACCTGTAGGCTCCTGTAGGAGCTATTGAAAGACCACCGGGGAGCTATCCCTCCATTTATTTTTGACTAAATAAATAATTTTATTAACTTTCTGATAAATGGCTGATGTGGTTTTGGAGGGGTGGTGGGGTCGGGAACCAACAGCCAAGAAAGAATTCTTGAGACATCTTTGGTACAAAAGAGGTGATTTTATTAAAGCACGAGGACAGGACCCATGGGCAGAAAGAACTGTACTGGGCTTGTGAGGAGAGTCTGGTCACAGACCTGGGAGCCGGTGGGGGGGGGGGGGGAGGTAAAGTCAAGGGGTCATTCCCAAAAGGACTTTCATATGCTAAAGAAGACTCACTAGATGTTGGAGGCCTGGCTATTGCTGAGCGGAACTTACTTTTCTCCCTAGCAAAGCATTAACATTAAGACAGTAGGGAGTTCATGGAGGGGGGTTTACTCTGCCAGTCTCAAGTATTTGTTCATGGGTTGCAGGTTATAAGGGAATTTAATTTGCCTTTGTTCCCCACATCACCATGGAGGGGTGGGTGATTTGGGGACTCCAGGAAACACAGTCTACAGGTTTCTGGAGGTTGCCTTTTTTCTTGTAAATCATGAAAACAGCTGTAAACTGATGGAGACTGTCCCGCGGGACTGTGACCTCTATCACTTACCCATTGGTTTTCCACATTCCTTTATTCTTGGGCAGCCAGGAGAGCCTGAGGTATACCACACATATTCCACCTGGGGGTGGCCTTTTTGTGGGGTGTCAGCTTGCCTTATGCTCCCTCATCACTTCTTATTGCCTTTTGAGTTGCCTAGGACTTCCAGGACAGTGCTGAGTATAGATGTGACAGTGGATATCGTGGCGTCACTGTCAGTCTGACAGAAGGCTTTTGCCAACTCACTGACATGAATAACACTTGTGATGAGGGAGCATAGGGCAGACTGAGGGCCCAGCACAAGCTAGCACCACCACCACCACCCCCCCCACCCAGGTGGGATGTGTGTGACATTCCTCAGGCACTCCTGGTGCCCAAGGACAAAGGAGAGGGCAGAAAACAAACGTCTAACTGACAGAGATCACAGTCATACACGACCTGAGTCTCCATCAGTTTACAAATGTCTTGGTAAATTACAAGGCAAAGGCAAGCTTATCAATAGCCCAATCTCCGGAAACCTGTGGACTCAGTTTCCTGGAGCCGCAGCAACACCCTCCATAGTGATGTGGGGAACAAGGCAGAAGGAAATGGCAGATAAAGTTAAAGTTATAACCCTCGGTGCATTGACAAATACTTGAGGCAAACTGTCATAATGTTAATGCCTCACTAGAAGGAAAACAACCTTAGCGGGGCCTCCAGCATGTTCTGAGTCCTTGTTCGCACATGAACATCCTTCTGGAGGCCTCCCTTTGGCCTTCACCTCCCCCAACTCCACAGTATATGACCAGTCTCTCCTCACAACCCCAGGGCCGCTCTTCCTGCCCCCAGGTCCTGTCCCCGTGCTTTAACAAAATCACTTCTTCAAGAATTCTTTCTTGGCTGCGGGCTCTGAGCACCCCCACTACCCAAAACTTCATCACTTGTGATAGTATTTTGTTTTTCTTTCCTTATGACATCCTTTAACAGATTTTTATACTTTCTTTGATCTGTTGTTTGCTAAGAGTTTTGCTTTGTTTTGTTTTGTTTTTTCCGTTATCATGAATGAATGCTGACTTTCGTTAAACACGCTCCTCGATCTTCTGGGAAGATGATGTACATTTTGTGCACAGCCTGGGAATCTAGCAGGGACCCTCATCAATGGTAGGTCATGGACTCCCAATTTTGTGCCAAATGACGAAAAAAAATATTAGCAAAAATTTGTGCAAAGATTTGGCAGAGCAGAACTTTGGACAGACTCACCCCACAAGAGTCTGGGGAAAGCGGACCTGGACACATGCTCTCTGGGCCTCAGTGGTGCCTCCAGGGGAAGAGGTGGCCTCCCTGGGCCCCACGATCACTCATTGTCTTGGAGGTTCTCTGATCCCTTCATTCAGATGTTTATATATAGTTTTGGTCTAGTTCTCACATTTCTCCCCCCGCCTTTTTTTTCTGAGCAAAAGAATTGATGTATCCACATAAGATCTTCCCATTACCCTGGGAGTTAAGATAAAAGCTGTGAAGCCCTATGTCTTACACCCTTCTTTCTCTTCTGTCAAGGCTCATTTCATGTAATTTCTACACTTTAATGTTTTTGCTACAGATACATTTTATCTGTGAATTTGTAAGGAATTATAGAATTTCAAAGTACTTCATCCTAGAGACAGAAATCATCATTGAGCTTTGGAAGGCAGGAATTTCTTTGATAAAATGTCCTGTGAATAAATGTAATTTTAATCGTAAACTTATTCTACATAAATCAGTGCGATGGTGCGCCCACCACTTTGGCTCAGTAAGAACTGAGGAAGAAGGGAGGAGGACTTGAATTGGGGGATTTGTGAGGGTCTTGCTTCTGCCGTGTCTTTGTTTCTGATCTGTAGAATATGGGGATAATGACTGAATCAAAATTTGTTTCAAGGAATAAATGAGAAAAAGGTTTTCAATGTGAGTGGCATAAATATTTTAAAATGTGGGGTTTCAAATTTCGTGCTTGGACCTTACTTAGTAGGTCACACAAAGGGTTTGTCATTGATTTCAGAATTGAACTGTTCCCAGGACATGGAAAGGAATTACATGTTAAAACGCTTTTCTCTGCTAAGGCTTCTGTGTTATACGTGTGAATTGAGAAACCATATCTACAGCGTTTTGTGATGTATCAAATCACGGGATTTGGTGTGTTCTCTTCAAAGCTGGCGGAAGCCACTGAGGACAGTCGCTGTCGGTGGGCTCCCTCCGGAACTGCCGGGGTCCCTGCTGGTGCATCCTGGTGGTGAAGGGTTGGGGCAAGTAAATCAACCTGCCAGGAGATGGGGGTTTTCAGGGCAAAAAAGAAAAACAGAGGACAAAAATATTTTCTTCATTTCTGTAATGTCACGCTTTTGCTATGAAATTTTTCTTTAATTTGGGGAGAAGTACTACAATTAAAGAAACACACCACTTTGCCAAGCGTTTTAAAAATGCAGTAGCTGTGCTTGGATATTTTTATGCTCAGAAATTAACACTCGATTCACGGTGACAGGATGCACCCTTTGACCCCTTCTCAGTTAGTGAATCAGATCCCATCCAGCCAGAGGGCTTGGGTGGTTTCTCGATTCTCCTGAATGTCTTTCAGAACTTCTGTTGACCTAGGTTTCCAAGTTTTTGATGCTTTCAACACAACCAAGGAAACATGCAGTCCAAACTCAAGCCATAATACATTCAACTGACCAAAGGCTGAATGAAAACAATTGGTCTTTTCAATTCTTATTCATTCAACAGAGAGGACATGAGCGTCCACTGCGTTCTAGGCAGTGGCCTAGGTGCAGGATTTGGAGGAAAGGTCCTGTCATGCGGCCCCTGGGACCTGGCGTTGGGCGCACCGACAAGTGATTGCCCGAGGGAGCCGCCCGGCCTGTCCCAGAAGGAGCCACGGAAGGTGCCTTGCGGGATGGAGGTTGTGAAAACAGGAGCAGTGGCCTGCGGGGCGCTGGAACCCGGCAGTGGAGGGACGAGCACACAGCCCAGAGGTCACGCCGGGCCTGCGAGCCCTCCCACAGCTTACATTCTCTGCAGTTTCGCCCGAGGCTTCCCACGGGCATGGTCACCCCGTGCCTCTCCCTCACGTTGAGAAGGTCCAAAGCATAGGCCCCTGGGTCACCAGGCCGGAGTGGGACCAGAACAAGGTCTCTCCGCAGACCATCCTGCATGGTGCCCGTGTGGGCAGATGTGCTTCATGTCACGAGAGGGAGCACAGACAGCACACGTACATGCACTGTAGACGTACAGATGTGGGCTCGGGTTCGAAACCATGATTCTCAGCTGTGTGTCAGCCTGGCGGGTGGAAGGGTGTGAGACCACGGGGGGCTCAGACATTCTCCCGGCAGCCGTCCACACCCCCACCGACAAACCAGGGCTGTTTTCAGTTTCCTTCAATAAAGTAGGGCTAGTAATGTGCACTAATCAAGAGGATTTCAAATGCCCGTGTCTGAGAAGCCAGTCGGCATGATACCTGGTGTGAAGAAGGAGCCAAGCAAATGGTGACATAATCGTATGTTCGTCATCTCTGACAAAGTTCACTAACACAAGCACTGGCAGCTCTGACTTCTCACTTCTCCACCAGGGACCACGAGGCCGTGTATTAGAAAAATCCAACTATGATGTCACAGGCTGTGGAGACTAAATGGACTGTGTTCAAACTGTCGTCTGCCACTTCCTCATGTGCGGCTCTAGACAAATTATTTAACCTCCTGAGCCTCAGCCTCCCTGTGTGAACACGGGGTCCTGACATATGGCAACCATCTAAGGGCCAAGGTTCTCCCTGTTTTCCTGCACCCACAGGAACACATTTATTAACACCACAAAGGGAGAGTCAAACCCACGGATGTAAATAGAAATACGCCCATGTTTCGCCATGATGGTCAAACTAGGACTACTCCATAGGTTTGGGAGTAACCACGGAAGACGTTCTTGAAAGAGCAGACCTAGGCCGGCTGACTAGTGACTATGTCCCCAACATGGCCGCAGAAAGAGGTTCCTGCTCAAACCTCAGAACATGCCTCCTCCCCTTGAGTAACTTATGTTTTCTAAGAAAGCAGGCTACCAATTGATGTATTCTTCCGAAGTCTGAGGTGGGAGGAAGGGGAGTGTGAGAGGCGTGGAAAGTGTGAGTAGAACAGGGAGGGCTTCTCTCAGGTAGGGGCCAGAGGCAGGAGCCCTCAACCCTGTCCAGGCTTAGAATGACCTGGGAGCATTTTACCCCTCCCCAAACCAACTAATCAGTCTCTGGGGATGGTGTTTGGTGCTAGGTATTTATATAGCACAGCAAGGCTGACAGCTAATGGTTAATAGGTGACCAGTGAGAAACGTTCTGTACACACTGAGGCCAAACATGTTAGAGACCCTCAGACACGGTGGTTCTTACACTTCAGGTGCATCAGAATCTCCTGGAAGACTTGTTCAAACACAGATTGCTGAGCCCCACCCCCAGAGTTTCTGATTCAGTGGGTCTGTGACCACCAGGCCCAACATTTGCATTTTTAACAAGTTCCAGGTGACGCTGATAATTGCTGATCTGGGACCACACTTTGGCAGCCAATCAGCTGAGTCCACGACCCTTTCCCAGCCAATCGGCTAAGGCCATGATCCCTATAAAACCTTTGTGCTTTTGAAACTCGCTCTCTCTCTCCGGTATCTCACTGTTGCGCCAGTGCAGGTAGGAGATTGAGCTCGAGCTAGCTCGAATAAAGGCTTTTTGCTTTTGCATCGGACTCGGCTCCCTGGTGGTCTTTGGGGATCACGAATTCTGGGCATAACAGTTCTCCCAGCATTGCGTCTGGAGAACCCTGCAGCCTGTGCTGGGCGGCATCCGGGAGGCGTCGCCTATGTTTTCACAAGAGCCCCAAATGGCTCCTTCCTGTCAACAAGATAATGAGAACGGCAGGGACCCACGGCCTTTAGAACTTCACAAATGTTTGTTGAATGAACACTGTACTTGGTTATCAAAATAGCCCTGTGATTCTGGGAATAGTCACGGGGGATTTCCCTGAAAATCCTCAGAAAGCCAAGAGAGAGGGGAAGAGAGAAAATATACTTCTGATTAGAGTATAATTCACCAGTTTCAGTGAAATTGAAGATCAGAAAACATGTGTGTATTACCTGATCAATTTTAAATATTGAGGGAGAAAAGAACAAGTTTTGGGGGACTGGCCGAACCCAACCCTGCATGAGCAAATTCATTCAGGGGCCTTCTGGACCCTGCATGGCCGCCGCTGAGCCCCTACCGGTGTGGCCTCCGTGCCGGACCCGGGCAGTGGCCGGGGACAGGCTGGGCCCCCCCTGGAGCACAGGAGCTGGGGGACAGGCCCAAGCCTGGCAGGGAAGCTTCCTGCCCTGTCCACAGACGGCTGGGGACCACGCTGTGCACGGGGACACTGGTCCTCATCTTCTGGAAGCTTGAGAACACTTCAGAGTCCAGGCTCGTCCCGTCCCCGGCACTGGCCGATTCTGCCGCCTCAAGCCCTGGTAGAGCCAGAGAGCCCGGAAGTGGGCGCTGGGCCAGAGTCGCAGTGACGTGGTAGCAGGACCGACGTGACAGCTTCTCACACTCTTTCAGTTCCACCTCCACCTCGCAAAAGGGGCCTGAGTCCAGGCTCCCAAGCCCTGGTGGCACAGACGGGCCGCGTACTCACTGGGGAGGCAGCTTGTCGAAGTCAGCAGAGCCAGTCTTCAAAGGTCAGACCCTAAACCAGTGACCGGGTATGACCCAGACCCAGAGGGCATGATTCAGAGTTGTCCCTGGGCTGGCTTTTGGGGGTGAAGCCATGAAGGGGCAGTAATGAGAAGGGCCTAACGGAACCAGCGGTCACGGCGGCCTCAACACGGAAGAGGCCGTCCTCCTGTCTGGGTCAGTGAGGACAGTGATGCAAGGAGGACTGCCTGCTAAGGGCCCTGGATCCCAGGCTCAGGTGTGAGGTCTCACCTTCCACATGTCACTTCACCTCTCTTGGCCACCGTGACTCCGTAATTAGCAGAGTGTAGGGGTTAGGATTTGCACTTGGGAGTTTCAAGAATGGGAGAAGCACGCCCTGACCTCCAGGAGCTGGCCCGGGCGCGTCCAAGCCACAAACTGCCGAGTGCCCCTCTCCCAGCCGGAGTGGGTGCCAGCTGCTTGTCTACCTCAGTCGTCCTCCTTCTGCACGAGAAGTACTGGGGCCCAGCCGGAAAATCACCCGGCTCCTGGGAGTGTCCTGCACACGGCAAAGTCCTGCTTCCTTAAACTAATTCACCTAAAGCAAGCCAATTCCAACAGCAGGTCCTTCCAGCACTCCATCCAGTGGGTGCCTGGGGTGAGCCTCCTGCCTCGGTGTGCCCGTCCATAGGCCCAGCGTGTTCCTGTACACGTGTGTTCCTGGGGCATTTGGCTACAGGACGTCAACAGTAACAGAACTGAAATTACACTTGATTCTGTTATACATAATATGCTAGAGAGCACGTCCTAAATTTATGTAGCTGTTCCTTGCTAGAGTTTAAATTAAAAGGATAAGTTCCAGGGGCATCTGGGGGCTCAGTCGGTTGGGCGTCCGACTTTGGCTCAGGTCATGATCTCACGGTTTGTGAGTTGGAGCCCCGGGTCGGGCTCTGCGTTGACAGCTCGGAGCCTGGAGCCTGCTTCAGATTCTGTGTTTCCCTCCCTCTCTGTCCCTCCCCCACTTGTTCTCTCTCTCTCTCTCTCAAAAATAAATAAGCATTAAAAAATATTAAGAAAAAGTGTAAGTTCCATTGTTGAGGAGAAACTTGTTGTTGATCAAGCAAGAGCCTATAAAAATAGTTTTGCTTTTTCACCAAGCACAGGTGATAAAGCTCCTTGGAATCTTCAGTCACTGCTTCAGTGGCCACACTTGACTTGATAGTGATGATGTCATTTTACAAAATGCAAACAGCAATAGCATTAAGCATTAATATTGTTGAGAAATGCCGCCAGATGCCTACTTTGGTAGCTGACATGGCCAATACCCCCTGCAGACATCACAGACGATCCAGTATATCAGCCTCGCTCTCTCTGTACAGACTGCAGCTGTATCTCTGGCCCCATGTCTCTGGGTCCCACTAGAGTGTGGGTCTTGAGAGTAAGGGTGGGTTAGCACAATGAGATCGAGCGGGGCTTGGCCAGCTCTGTTCTCAGGAGGTCACATGACATGGATCACAGGCAGCAAGGAGCATGACCATGAGGGTGTCACAAATGGGCCAGGAGAGGCTAGAGACCTCCAGAGAGCCCTGCCGGGCGCTGTCCCGGCTTATCTGGCAGCAGCCGGGGGGGGAGTTGGCTGCACACACCAGCTGCTAAGGGGTCAGGCGAGAGTCTAGAAGGGCATCACTCATGGGGACAGGTGTGCATTTCAGACTGCAGTTTGGGGGACCGTGAAGAACTTCACTCATCATGGTGGGCTTCTGGAGAGTTCCAGAGGGTGTGCAGCCTGGGGTTTGGAAGGGAACCTCGTGGGTAGTGTCTCCTGGGTGGTCATCAGTGTCCCGCAAGTTCAACTGCAGTGAGGACTTCAGGGCTCGGGAAGGGAAGTACGTCCGTGATGAATTTGAAGGACAAAACTAAGCTTTCAAAATGCTAAATGCAGATTTCGCACACACAAAAAAATCTACTAGCTTATGAAATGCCATGTTTTAATGATCATAAAGCTGTGGATGAAATGCAGCTGCATTTTAAAAACTTGCTGCCTACACTGTCACTCATGTAATGGACAGCAATTAAATTACATGTTGGTCTCAAGTGCTTCCAAAGGAAACAGTTTTCTAATTATTGAAGCAATCTTTTGATGATACTGGAAATTAAATCTTTTCAATTTCTTGTAAATGAGAGATTTTTTAAAAATAGAATTCTTGCTGAGTTTATGGAATCTTGTTTTTTTTTTCCCTGACTTTTTTTTTAATTCCTTTTTAAATCTCCCAAGTTTTAAATGTGGAAGTGTGGCTAGAAGCATATTTCATTGGTGGTCGGACTGGGTGGATGGAAATCCCATCTAGCCGGAGGGGATTGACATCAGGAAGCCCAAGGCCCTTCCACGGCTCTGCTTGTTGTAACAAAGACCCCAGACGGGGGCTAAACAACAGGCATTTGTACCCACAGCAGAGGCTGCAAACCCAAGGTCAGGATGCCTGCAGATTTGGGGTCTGGCAAGAGCCCTCTTCCTGTCTCCCAGAGGCCTTCTCCTTGTTGCGTCCCAGCACAGGGAAGGAGTGAGGGAGCCCCCAGGGGTCCCCTCCACAGGGTTCTCCCCCTCTGACCTAGTCACTTCCCGAAAGCCCACCCACAGTCATTCAGTCCATAAAGCCAAATGTGATCTTTCTTTCTTCCTTTTTGAACTAAATTCCTAAGGAGAAAGCAACAGGAACGAAAGTGAAGATGATGAGAGAAAGGGATGTGTTTGGAGAAGCAAAGCTTATCTGCAAACTGAGGCCAGAATGAACATTGTCTGCAAGTTCTCAGGCAGGAAATGTGCTAAAATATAAGAGATGGTGTACCCAACAGCATCTGTGTATATAAATTTATGATACATTTGGATACATATAAACATATGTTCATTCAGCATTTATTCAACATGCAGTATTTTTATGCAGGAAAATGTGAGACGCTTGGTCAGAGATGAAAGGACACCTTCTCCTTTCTTGGAAGCCCACAGGCCACAGTGGTGGACGAATTAACAGCTCACCCTGATGGAATGTGGGATGTGGCAGTCTGGTGCCACACCTGAGGTCACGAGAGTCAGGGAGAGTGAATTTATGCACGTGGTCGTCTATGGGATCTCATTTGAAACAGCCCTGAAAAAGCCCTGAATTTTACTGAAAAGCGCAGAAGGAATTTCAAACAAAGGAGCACCCAGGGACGTGTGCAGAGGCGTGGACTCCTTTCTCTTCGGAGGCACATGCAGCGGGTGTATCGCATCGCGCTCCTAGACAGAACCTCAGCTCCGTGGATTGTGCCTCTTTCGTGACTCAAATGTGCCCCATCTGTCACCAGGACTTACAGTTCTGTACCCAACATGCCTATGAATCCCGCAGAGTCCTCCTCCTCCACACCCCACGGTCCTCCTCGTCCATACCACACCGTCCTCCTCGTCCACACCACCCTGTCCTCCTCGTCCACA
>NW_024412419.1:354822-373467 GCF_014898765.1 Herpailurus yagouaroundi
GTCCTCCTCGTCCACACCACCCTGTCCTCCTCGTCCACACCACACCGTCTTCCCCGTCTACACCACACCATCCTCCTCGTCCACACCACCCTGTCCTCTTATGTGCCCCCCCATCTTGTCATTCTCATACTGCTGGTTCCTGCCTGGGGACCAGTATCCGTCCATCCTTGAGACCTTCCCCAGGGGAGCACTGACTGAAGCATCCATCACAATTGTTGAGCGATTCCCCTTCCAGGGTGTTTGGTGCCCTCCCCTCCCTGCTAGGGGCCTCTGGGACCCCCTTTTTTATCATCTGGCTTTTATTTCCACATGGTAAAAATGGTGATCTAAATAAGTTTTCCCACCGATTCATTTATAAAAACATACTGTAGCCAATCAGGAAATTTTCATCAGTTTCTTGGTGAGGAGAACTTAGACACTGACATTGGAATCTGTGCATGTGATTCATGGGTTACTACCTGAAAATAGTCAGCTCTGCAGAGTTCTTATTGTGAAATATGCGTTTCACATTTATTATCAAGCACGTGTATGGTTTTCATAAAGTTTCCAGATAAATAAGCATTTCATGTCTTTGCTAAAGGTGGATTCTTGAAATTATTGTTAAAGTTAGTATTTTAAGGCCAGGAGTGTAGAAATAGGTAAAAATTGTATGTAAAATAGGCACAGTATATCCGAGTTTGCTTATAATATATTAAAAATATTAAAAAGCTGTTGTATTACAACAAGGCTGTGTTGCTGTAAGAACAGATTGAGCAACAAAGCCAAAGTGCATCTTAGATTGAAACTGAAAACAAAACTCAGTAAGACTTCATATATCTTAATATATTGTATGTTAACTAATGTGTATGAGTGTCTTAATTAGCAGGTCGACATATGTAAACGGGATGGAATTAATTTGACCGAGGAGCTCTGGAGATGCGTGCAATTCAGACTCTGTGCTCCCTGTGGAAGGAGAGCCAGTCTCACGAGGCACTGATC
The DNA here is from genome assembly GCF_014898765.1 of Herpailurus yagouaroundi. NCBI lineage: Eukaryota > Metazoa > Chordata > Mammalia > Carnivora > Felidae > Herpailurus > Herpailurus yagouaroundi. Next base: position 355,801 of record NW_024412419.1, read on the forward strand.
ACAGCCAAAGTACATGGATCTATTTCGTCAGCAGGCCTTTTCAAACAACGTTCTTGGGAACCCAAATGTGATCAACAACCACGTTGCTTTGGGGAAATAATCCGTGCTTCAGACTTTGAAATTACGTTCCCAGGAAAAGCTTGTTCCTGAAGCATCTGTTTTTTATTGGGGTCCTGATCCACCTAATTGTACAGCTGGTTTGAGAGGAAAAACATTTCACGTAACGTTTCAGAGTGAGCAAGCAGACTCACTTCAGTCTCACCCATAGCTGTGACCCTAGAGGCCACCCGCTCCTCGAGAAAGCGAAATATGCTCTAAGGCTGGGGTCCTCTGCTCACAGAACTCGCTCTTCAGGAGAGGGAGGTGTGGATACGTTGAGGCAAGCTGGGTGCAAACTGGGAAGGCCACACCTGTTTCCCACGGGCAAATGCGCGGTACACGTGCGGAGCCATAGCTGAGTCCTTGTGACTCGACATGTGCCATTTCCCCAAGTTCCAGCACAGACGTGCCACATACACATTTTTCTCCACTCTCCGAGTGACAACAGAAACTCGGGGCCCGCTGTCCAGCTTCCCAGCGTGTCAAACCATCCCTGTGTGTGTACGGTCTCTTCATGTGGACTCCATATGCTTGAAATAATGACCAAGCTTACTATGTGACAGACACTTAGACAACAATTGTTACATGTTTACTTCATCTATCATTTTTATTCCACATACATTTTGAGTTCATTATCGACAGGATATATAAAATCTATATATGTTTGTGGTAGTATTTTAAAAAGGGTACGGTTATTTGCATTAAGATGGAATGGTAGTGGACAAGCGGCTTAATTTCTGATTCTCAAATTTCTTATTTCTCAAGAGGGGTGAGCAAGCAGGTGGTAAGAGTGCCCACGAGTGCACACCTGGGGCACTTGCACCCACAGCTCAGCGTGGTCACTGGGTCCGTTCTGACTGTGGAACTCATAATGCTGGTTGTTACTATTAGAACTGGTTTTAATGACCTCACAAATGGCAGATAGTTGGCAACGTTATCCAGCTCTTTTCCTCCTGCAATGGCTTTGCATCCCCTCCCACGGAAGCTAAGAATCAGTCCCTGTCTCGTCAACCCCTGTGGACTCGGGGCCTGTGACTGGCGCTAGACTCAGGGGACACAGGAGCACCTTGTGCCGGCCTCAGGCCTCACATGCTTCTCTCTTCTTCCTCAGTACCTTGGGGTCACCATGTGGTAAAGCCCGGCACGGGCTTTGGTGGGGGGTGGGGGTCACTGGCTTCATGACTTGTACCAGCCCCTGCCAGCCAATGTGTGAGGACCCAGCCAGATCAACAAGACAGCTTTCTGTTTAAACAAAACAAAACAAAACTGTTAGAACGATTAAATGAATTCAGCAAAGTTGCAGGATACAAAACCAATACACAAAAATCTGTTGCATTTCTATACACTAATAATGAACCCTCAGAAAGAGAAATTAAGTCCCATTTTCAATTGCATCAAAAAAGAATAAAATACCCAGGAATAAATTTAACCAAGGAGGTGAAAGGTCTGTATATTGAAAACCACAAGACACTCATGATAGAAACTGAAGAAGACACAAATAAGTGGAAAGACACTCCATGCTCGTGGACTGGAAGAATTAATATTGTTAACATGTCCCTACTACCCAAAGCAATAGGCAGATCATTGCAGTCCTTATCAAAATTCCAATGGCATTTATTCCAGAAATAGAACAAAGAATCCTAAAATTTACAAGGAAGGAAACATAAAAGACCCCAAATAGCAAAAGCAATGTCGAGAAACAAGAACAAAGCTGGAGACATCATGCTCTACAGTTTCAAACTATATTACAAAGCTATAGTAACCACAGCAATGTAGTATTGGCATAAAAGCAGACACATAGATCAATGTAACAGAGTAGAGAACTCAGAAATCAACCCATGTGCATGTGGTCAATTAATCTACAACAAAGGAGCCAAGGATATGGGGAAAGGGCAGTCTTTTCAGTAAATGGTGTTTGGAAAATTGAACAGCCACATGCAAAAGAATGAAACTGGACCCCTATCTTAACACCATACACAAAAATCAACTCACAATGGATTTAAGACTTGAGCATAAGACCTGAAACCATGATACACCTAGAAGAAACATAGATGGTAAGCTTCTTGATGTAGGTCTTGGTGACGGTTTTTTAATCTAACACCAACAGCCAAAGCAAATAAACAAGTGACATAACATTAAAGTAAAAAAGCAAAGGAACAGGCAACCTACTTAATGAGAGAAAATATTTGCAAATAATATATCTGATAGGGGACTAGAGAACTTAAACAACTCAATAGCAACAAACAATCTAATTAAAAATTGGACAGAAGATCTGAATAAACCTTTTTCCAAAGAAGAATACAGATGGCCAACAGGGATATGCAAAGATGCTCAACATCACTCATCATCAGGGAAACGGAAATCAAGACTACAATGAGATATCCCCACACTATGTCAGAATAACTATTATTAAAGAGATAAGAGATAACAAGTGTTGGTGGGATGCGGAGACAAGGGAATGCTTGTGCACTGTTGGTGGGGATGTGAGTTGCTGCAGCCCCTGTGGAAAACAGTACGGAGTTTCCTCAAAAATTAAAAATATAACTACTTGATGTTCCAACCATTCCACGTGTGGATATTTGTCCAAAGAAAATGAAAACACTACTTTGAAAAGAAGTGTGCACCCCTATGTTTGTTGCATCATTATTTATAATAGTCAACCTAAGTGTCCATCAACAGATGAATGGGTAAAGGAGATGTCACACACACACACACACACACACACTGGAATATTGCTCAGTCATAAAGAATGGGATCTTGCCATTTGTGACAACAGAGATGGGTATTGAAGGCATCATGTTTAGTGAAATAAGTCAGACAAAGACAAACACTGTATAATTTCTCTTATAAATGGACTCTAATATATATAACTAACCTCATAAGATATAGAGAACAGATTGGTGGCTGCCAGAGGAGGGATATGGAGGTGGTGGAAGAAATGGGTGAACTGTTTTGCTTTTTTTTTTTTTTTGGTTTGTTTTTTACTTTAAATAAATTGGAATTTAAAAATAAGACTGGTTTTGTAGGTGATGGGCTACTGGGCCCACGAGTGTGTCTGCCCTCCACCAGGGAGCTCCAGCCGACCTGCAGACTCAGAGCAACATAAGAGCTGTGTTTAGGTTACTAAGTTCTGAGTTTATGTGGTGGTAGCTAACTGCTGCATGAGGATGTGGAAAGGGTTCGACAGAATAGCTTTTATGATTATTTTTCCAGATTGTTAATTTGATGTTTCATATGATATAAATTATGGACAACATTTAACTTCTAAAGGAAGTCACACAAGAAAACAAAATGCTGCTTTACTACTGGCTGGTTACACTGTGTGCGCCCACCACTCTTTGGAAACCTTGAGAATTTTCATGGTTTTAATCTAGTGCTAATAGTCATATCTATTGTTGTTCAAATTCTTAATTTTAATTGTGCAATTCTTTTTTCTACTTGTTTTTTATTTGAGAGAGAGAGAGAGAGATAGAGACTGAGAGAGAGAGAGAGAGAGAGAGAGAGAGCGAGTGAGCATGGGGGAGGGGCAGAGAGAGAAGAAAGAATCCCAAGCAGGCTCCACACTCAGCTTGGAACCCGATATGAGGTTCGATCCCATGACCCTGGAATCATGACGTGAGCCGAAATCAAGAGTCAAACACTCGACCTACTGAGCCCCCCAGGCACCCCTGCTTGTGGAATTCGTCAGATTGTCCTGTTGTAAAAGTTGTTGTTTTGAACCGTCAGAGAGTCCTAAACGCACAGGCTTAATGACAGCAAATATGTTTTCTCAGCTAACTGCAGATTATAAGGATAACCTGGATCCTGATTCAGTTATTAACAATGTGCTTTTCTTCTCAGTTGTGACGCATCTGTGCTTTATCATATCACCTGTTACTAATCCAGGTCACTGTTGGAAATGTCGAACAAGTCGGATTGAGAAGGAGACTACAGTCTGTCTGCCTGTGGAAACACTTCCTAAGATTTCAAAACTTCAACTGGAATGAAGTAGGCAAATGATGAAGTAACTCCCTGAAGAATCCTTTAATAAACACTTGGTGTGGTCCAGTTGACCATCTGTAAAGGGGGCTCTCTCACCCTTGAGAAGCCTCCACAGGCATATCCTTGCTGTTAAAATTCCCAATGCTAGGCTGCTTACAGCCACCAGAGCAGTATGGAGCAGCCTTCCAAACAGCTCCATCTCTTTGGAAGCTCGACAGATGTCAGCTTGAACACAGAGGACTTAACTTTAGAAGGGAAGACACAAAAGACGGTCACGTGGTTCATGGACAGAAGTCACCGACCATAAAAAAAAAAAAAATCCCTTGTAAATTATTATTAGAATTTTTGGTCGAAGGGTATTTGTCTGTGTATGGGGTAATTACATTTTATGCTACACTCCTAGTTGACCTTGGGCAGGTTACCTCAATCCTTGTATTTTGGGGAAATGCTGTTATTAACTACAATATGGATAATAAGTAATACAGATTGAATAGATATTTTTAAAGCATCTGCCATAGCAGGTGATCAATATGTTTGGTTTTCAAGAAAATAGTGAAGGTGGATGGAATCATGACAGGTTGGTTTGGTGTGTCGGGTTGTCCCAAAGCTGCCCGTTCTGCCTGGTCCCTGGGATCTTTCTAGACATTGGTGTCTTCTACCCCTATCAGGTGTCCACTGAATTCAAGTGGTTCCATCTCATGGATCCCGGAAAGTCACTGATGAAGCAAACTCATAAGGAAAATGTCTCCGATGGAGAGCCCTTCAGAGCTCCTCGGATTATGCCAAACCTGATCCCACCAACAGGTCTTCAGTATCCTGTAGTCCCTTCATTACGATGTCCAAGATGGAGTTTCTTGGACTTTCTTCTGTACCTGCGATCTTAATAGAGAGCTTGTGTGTCAACTGTACTTCAGTAAAATGAAAATAAACATAAAAAAGCAACTCCCTTGCCTACCAGGGTTAAAAACCTGAGAAGTTCCTCCCCTGCTTCTCTTCACAGCCCACATCCAGTGCGTCCACACCCTCCTGGCTGTGGGACCCGAAGCTTGTCGCTGCGCCCGACTCCCGAGCCCCTCCGTCCTGCCGGTGTTGCCTTTCCCACAGCGTTCCCTCTCTGGCTGTCGTGTGCAGGGCGGTCCGCTCCCATTCACCAGAGGCAGCGGCGTGTTCCCACATGTAGCTTCCCTGGTGGTGCTGGCACCGGTCCTCGGTGTCAGGGTCCTGTCTGTCTTCGGAGGTCAAGTCCTGACGCAGACTCCTCCGGAAAGCTGTTTCCACCGCCACGGAATGGATTCTGCTCTCTCATGGATTCCTGTCTCCCATCCAATCCAACCCCAGAGTCAGAGCACTATGTGGACTGCTTGGCTGCCTGCGCCCCCGCAAGGCGGCCCCCTGATTGTTCAGGGTCCTCTGCCTGTTGACTGGTGCCCAGCCCATCAGGCTTGCCATCGGGTGATCGCTGAACGGAAAGCTGAGTGGGTGTCTGGGTAAGAAGGTGGGTGGTACCTGCCAAGAGAGGCCATGGCCAACAGCACCCTCTGAAGAACCATAGTTTTAAAAATAATGGGACATTAGTATTTCTGTCACCTAAATGACGATTTTGCTGAGACGCAGAACTGCTGCAGAACGCACGGACGTGCTGCTTTCTGGAACTTTCTTCCGAGGTGCTGGCTGTAAAGGGGATTCTGTCACCTGAAGTGTTTTACCCGCACATCAACTTTTCTAAGTATTTCTTTTTTTTCTCATCGAGAAGGGAGAAGCTGTCGATGGAGTAGTTCATGACCAGCTGCGAATCTTCCGGGCACCTCATTTGTAAAAGGGCGCAGGATGTGTTTGAGGGTCTTGGTCTTTTTTTTTTAATTTTTTTTTCAACGTTTTTTATTTATTTTTGGGACAGAGAGAGACAGAGCATGAACGGGGGAGGGGCAGAGAGAGAGGCAGACACAGAATCGGAAACAGGCTCCAGGCTGTGAGCCATCAGCCCAGAGCCTGACGCGGGGCTCGAACTCACGGACCGCGAGAGCGTGACCTGGCTGAAGTCGGACGCTCAACCGACTGCGCCACCCAGGCGCCCCGAGGGTCTTGGTCTTAAATGGTCCCTTCACACATGCTGAGTTTGGGCTTTGTGATTGTTTCATCCCCTGACCAACACCCGTGTTGTATGTGAAGTGTAGAAAGACAACCCCATTCTCTTTTCAGTGGGAAAGCTTTGTACGTGAATTCAAAGGCTTTGGTACAAATGCCTTTCTTACTATATTCTCACGTTTTAATTCTGATTTTGAGTTGCTTTCCTCACTGATTTCACTGCCTACATTTGCAAAATAAAGACAAAAATATCTACCTCACAGAGTGTGTTTAATGAGGGACTGAAAATGCTTAAGTCGTCTAAAATAAAGTAGGGTGTCCAGCAAAAATGTCCTTCTCCTGATTTGCTTTGTAAATGGAACCTCTTAACTGAGAAAGTCACACAAATAGAGGTCATCGGCTTGATTCACCTCTTTTCAGGACAGAAGAGAAGAGGCGGGTCTGGGGTGTGTCTGACAGCACGCGAACACCCTCCCAGAACCACGTCTACCCGTGGGGCCTCCATGGCCACGGCACGGGACACTTCACTATTTTATGGAGACTGAAGGGGCCACCTTGGCTCCCGCCTAAGTCTGGGAGGGATGGGCAAGTGAAGGCAAGAGCCACGTCCACGGGGGAAAGCAACAGGTGCGGGGACTGGTGTGAAAGAGGAGAAGGGGGGTGAGGCACGCCCCAAGAGAGAGAAGACCTAAGTCCTGAGGTGGGTGTGCTCACTTCAGTCACCTGAGACACAGGGGGCTCATCATCTGATGTCCCTGTGAGTGTGCAGACAACGTGGAGGGAATTCACCCGTTGTCTCATTTCCCCAGCAGACATTTGCTCCACAGGTAATGAGGTGCCTCCTTCCAGAGGCCCGTGAGACGGGCATCCTGGCCCCGTCACAGCAGGCTGACGGCCGCGGCAGCCAGCAGTGACCAGATGTTTCGTCTTGGGCTTCTCGGGGCAGTTAGGAAAACCACCTAGGAAGAGAAGAGGCCGCCTCTTGTCTCCTTTCCTTGTTTTCTCCAAAAGGTCTGGGGTCAGTATCGCCTGCTCCCAGACGTGCTCCTTGGGACGCAGATCGGATACGAAACCTGCCAATACTTTCCAAGCCCCCGTTGATGCAGCCCTCCCCCGTATTGCCCCCCCTCAAATGCCCCAACTGACACGAGATGCAGGCCTTCTGTCCCCACAAGTGCAGCCACCCTCACTGCCAACCCAAGATCTCCCCTTCTCAACCAGCTTGCCTCCTAAGTGAATCTTCTAAGTCATAACTTGGATAGTGATTCTCTTGTAAAAGTGCATCTTGGTCTTTCAGGTGGAACTTATATGATTCAGCTAATGCTTCTCTAATTCACTATATTCCACTCGTTCCAACTTCTTTATATTCTGAAATACACCACGCATTTGCATAAATCTGCGTCCTCAAAAATGCCTTCCATTTTTCCCAGAACACCACTGATCTGCCTTGGAGTTTGCAAAGTTTTTATTTCCTTTATGATCTAGCTCAAGTGTTACTTGTTCTAAACTGTCCCTAAGCCAAGTCTTTGTTGGACGTCTGTCCTCTACAATACTGGACATTTCCCCTCCTTAGCAGGGGACAGTGCAAAGGTTGTCTCTGTTTGCATGGTTGGCATTGTTATTACTATTACTTTGTTTCCTGGTCTGTCACTGTTGTAGGAGTCTTAGGTCACAGCAGGGACTACATGCCTTTCTTTCTTCTTCATGGAACATATTTTGTTAAATGAATGAACGAATGTTTCTATGTGTAAGACAAATGTGTCTGAAGGCAGGACGAAACATGCACCAGAATCACGCATACGTGGGGCTCGGCAGAGGCACTGGAGTGATGAGGGACAGGCGATGCATGGACAGGGACAGGGAGCAGGAGGGCAAAGGAAGAAGAGACAGGCTGACAAATTGGGGCCCATGTCCTAAGAGCTACAAGTTCCTCAGCAAATCTTACAGGAGAAGAACAGATAGGATAAATAATTCTGGCAAAACGGGTCTTAGATCACACCCACATATTCGTGCCGTAACATTAAAAGTCAAAACTTTTTTTTTAAGAAATTTAAACCAGGAACACCCAGTGCAAGACATGAATATTATTTTGTTGCCAAATCAAAACAGTTCTCCTCTGAGCTATGACCCTGCCTTTCTGCAGGGAAATTCCGTCTTAGTCACTGACAGCTGCAGAAATCTTACACGGTTTCCTAATAGGTGGGGCAGACAGTGGGGCTTTGGTGCACACCGACCACTGCCGATCTCCTCTTTGAGCCTGTCTGGGTCTCGAGCAGTTTGATTCTTGAGATTTTGTGCCAATTTAGAGCAGCTCACACAGCAGAACCTCCCCGCCAGAGCCCTGCCGCTGCCCACACCGCCCAGAACGTGCACACAGCCCTGCCCGTCTCCGGACAGGTGCGCACGGCACCCAAGTACACATCTCTACACGCTATCCTTCCAGGAGCCTTATAAGGTGGCATGGCTGGTCCCAAACATACACACGTTTGGTGCCTTGAACGTTAGATGACACAGGAAGACCAGGAATCTGGGTCTACAGCACTGCTTCATACAAGAAACTGGGGACAGTGGTGCTTTCTGTGGAGAAGAGCAGGAAACCAGTTCTCAAATGTCAAGAAGACAGATGCTCCAGGGATGAGGTTTCAGACCTCAGCGCCAGCTTGCAGAGACAGAAACAAACCCGCAAAGAAAACTGTGAAGGGTGCCTGGAGATCACGGACACCAGGGGCCTGGGACTCCACAGCGGGTTAGCAGAGGTGAGGACACTGGGGGAGGCACTGGGGTCTCGGGGTTTTCCAACTGGCCATGTCTTACAGTTGTTGGGAACAGGTGCGTTGTAGGTACATTGCAGACGGGTCCCTCGCCTGAGGGTCGTGAGTCTGAAGCTGTGAGGGTCCTGCTTGTAAGAACTGTCCTCTGGGTTTCCCCACGTGGTCAGAATTGTAACGATCAGTGCCTTCAGGACCCACCATATTTTCTTACAGTCATTATTGTTTTTTGGGAAACAGTATGCCTGCATTTGTTCATTTTCTCTCTGCTCAGAGTTATAGAGTCTTCTTCTCCCTGACAAAAAGTTAAGTGTAAATTGTAGCTTATGTGGATACATATAATTTCACAATGAAAAACATTAAAAGCTCACAATAGAAAGAATAGTATACAGAATTTACTATTTTAGGATGCAAAGGAATGTTGAGGAACATTTTTCCTCTGACTTTTATAAGATTTCTTTGGCTCTGTAGGGAGAAAACACACTCAAAAGTAAATTAGGGCACACCGTGCAAGTGAGGTCATGAGGCCCCAAGACCCCTGGGTGGCCCTCGGAGAGCAGTGCCCTGTGTGGGTGACCATGGCGTTCCCTGAGAAAATCTGGGTTTTCTGTCTTCTTCCTGTATTTGCATTAATCATTCAAGATTTAGTTTTCCTCTGCCTTTTGTGTCTTTGTTGCTGCTTTTATCTTATAAGTAGTTAAAATTGTAAAAGCTCCATCAACTGCCCCGGGACCTCAAAGAATTGCCTCGACATCCATGGTAAGAATCCCTAGAGAATTAACTAAAGTTTTGACTTTTTAAAAAAAAAATTTAATTTCATTTATTTTTGAGAGAGACAGAGAGACAGGGCATGCATGGGGGAGGGGCAGAGAGAGAGGGAGACACAGAATCGGAAGCAGGCTCCAGGCTCCGAGCTGTCAGCACAGAGCCCGACACGGAGCTCAAACTCACAAGCTGTGAGATCACGGCCTGAGCTGAAGTCGGACGCTCAACCGACTGAGCCACCCAGGCGTCCCCTAAAGTTTTCACTTTTTTTTTTTAATTTTTTTTTAACGTTTATTTATTTTTGAGACAGAGAGATTCAGAGCATGAACGGGGGAGGGACAGAGAGAGGGAGACACAGAATCTGAAACAGGCTCCAGGCTCTGAGCTGTCAGCACAGAGCCCGACGCAGGGCTCGAACTCACGGACCGCGAGATCATGACCTGAGCCAAAGTCGGCCGCTTAACCGACTGAGCCACCCAGGCACCCCAGGTTTTCACTTTTAAAGTCAGTTCCTGTGACTACGGCCAGCTGGTTCCTCGAGAAATCACATCGGGTGGGACTAGCTTGGGATGCGTCAATGACTCCTCTGAAACCAGAGGACCTGCCTGCCGCTTCTTGTGTTGTTTCCATTTGAATATTCAACTTCTCCGAAAGTGCTACTGCTCACAATGAAAACAAGTAGTCAGTGAGCATAACCCCCATGACCCCCACAAGGCTTCCATGCCCCCCGTGAGACGGGGGGGAGTCATCTGAAGCACTTGCTTTCAAGTCTGAAAATGCTGCACAGTTTTTTTTAATATATTTTTTAAATGTTTATTTATTAATTTTGAGAGAGGGAGAGAGAGCATGAGCAGGGGAGGGGCAGAGAGAGAGGGAGAACCCCAAGCAGGCTCCATCCTTTCAGCACAGAGCCCAGTGCAGGGCTTGAACCCACAAACTGTGAGATCATGACCTGAGCCAAAACCGAGAGTCAGACACTTGTGCCCCAGAAAAGGCTGCACAGCTTTAAGTGAAAGACCCAAGTGTCATGTTCAGGAGCAACCTTCCAGCCATAGGGACCCAGACACATTCTATTTTCTTAAATATAATTTATTGTCAAGTTGCCTAACATACAGTGTGCACATGTGGTCTTGGGTTTTGGGATAAATTCCCTAGTTCATCGCATACATACAACACCCACTGCTCATCCCAACAGGTGCCCTCCTCAATGCCCCCACCCACTTTCCCCTCTCCCCCACACCCCATCAACCCTCAGATTGTTCTCTGTATTTAAGAGTCTCTTATGTTTTGCCTCCCTCCCTCTCTGTTTGTAACTATTTTCCCCTCCCCCTCCCCCCTGGTCTTCTGTTAAGTTTCTCAAGTTCCACATATGAGTGAAAACATATGATATCTGTCTTTCTCTGCCTGACCTATTTCACTTAGCATAATACCCTCCAGTTCCATCCATGTTGCTGCAAATGGCCAGATTTCATTCTTTCTCATTGCCAATTATATATACAATATTCCATTGTATATATAAACCACATCTTCTTTATCCATTTGTCAGTTGATGGGCATTTAGGCTCTTTCCGTACTTTGGCTATTGTTGAAAGTGCTGCTATAAACATTGGGGTGCAAGTGCCCCTCTGCATCAGCACTCCTGTGTCCCTTGGGTCAATTCCTAGCAGTGCTATTGCTGGGTCATAGGGTATTTCTGTTTTTAATTTTTTGAGGAACCTCTACGTTGTTTTCCAGAGCGGCTGCACCAGTTTGCATTCCCACCAAGAGTGCAAGAGGGTTCCCGTTTCTCCACATCCTCGCCAGAATCTACAGTCTCCTGACTTGGTTCATTTTAGCCACTCTGACCGGCGTGAGGTGGTATCTCAGTGTGGCTTTGATTTGTATTTCCCTGATAAGGAGCGACGATGAGCATCTTTTCAAGCATCTGTTGGCCATCTGGAGGTCCTCTTTGGAGAAGTGTCTTTTCATGTCTTTTGCCCATTTCTTCACTGGATTCTTTGTTTTTCGGGTGTGGAGTTTGGTGAGTTCTTTATAGATTTTGGATACCAGCCCTTTATCTGATACATTGTTCGCAAATATCTTCTCCCATTCCGTCCGTTGCGTCCTTTCCATGAACTGTGACCTGTTGGAGAATAGCCTCTTGACACTGAATTACTCAGATCAGCATGAAACAAAAATCACAAAACCAAAGAAAATTAAAAACTTTTGCCCAGAGGCACCACCGCACACAGCATGCAATTGGATGTGGTTTAAATGACTTTTGGTGTTGAGGGGCCTGTCTAGGAGCAAGGGAGCAAGAAGGGGGGATTCTTATCGCTGAACGAGCCTCATGTTTTCATCTCACCGGAACCTCCACCTAATTCAAAATGGGAAAAGCTTGGTTTGTTTACTCGTTCATCCTTTATTTAACGTCGGAAAATACTTTGTGAGTGCTCACTGTGGGCCAGAATTCTTCCAGTCCCTATGGATTCAGGGGTGAACGACACAGACCTTTCACATCAGGAATTTGGTGTAACAGGGTAATTACCGGGCCTCGTGTGTGCACGAGTTTTCAGATTACAAAGTGTGTCCACATGTATGGCATCAGCTTACGTTCACAAAATGGAAGGGTGAGCATTGCACTTCTATTTATCCTACTGGTGAGAGGCCAAGAGAGGCCAGATCGCTCTTGGCGTTGAGGCCTCACTGGGTCCTTGCTGCCAGACCTCTTTCTAGAACATTGCATGGCCTTTGAGGTCAGAGGCAGACTAGAACGGCCTCTCCTCCTTGGAATCGCTTAGTTTTATTTCAGTTATGTTGGCCTTTTGTCCCAGCTCCCGGCACACTGCACGGGAGTGGACACAAGCCTTCTGGACCTGTTGTCTAGCACCTGACACTGGAGGCGGTCCGGATGCCGGGCAGGGACCTGCTCGCGGGCCTATTGATAACTTTCAGCATCGTTATGACTACAGACAAGCATTTTGTCGAGGGTGGTTCCCGGACCGCCCCTGTGGCACAGGGTCCACGATGTTGGTAATTTAACCCGCCGTAGTCCTCCAGCTGGCCGCGGGCTCGGCTTTTGTCTGGACACTTCCCTGTCAGGAGACCAACTTGTTGGAATGTTCCCCACCTTTTACTCAGTTCTATGCTGGCTACAGCAGTAGTGAGTATCCGTTTCCTGGCAATATTTATATATTGGCCCTAATTCTACCCTTTAGAGCTGCAAGACATACATGTGACCATTGTTAAGACCGAGAAAGACCTGAACACGTTTCAGGTTCACTACCACACACCCTCTGGCTCTTCTTTAGGCCGCTCTTGTGACACCGTTCCAAAACTTTAGTGACTCCACAACCCAGGGTGTGTTTTCCCCGGCACAGCCGTCCACACAGCGGTCCAGGCATCTGTGATCCCCGGCCCCGAGTCTTCTGAGGCCTGCTTTGTGCAGAATATACACAGGCAGTGGGGAGGCAGCTGGGTCACTGTGAGCATGTGCTGTCCAGGCTCGGGGTGTGGGCACTCAGCCCACCGGCCGGAACCCTTGTGTGGCTGCACTCAAGGCCTCAAAGCAAGGGTAGCTGGGACTCGAAGTCTGGCTGTGTGCCAGGAAGGGGAGGTGTAGACAGTCTGGACACTGCCGTGCAAGCCCGCGTGCACTGGGGTGACTGGGGTGTCCCCTCCCCGGGACAGACACCCATCTCGAGAAAGCGTGTTCTCGGCTCATTCCTCACGGTATGTTGTCCCCCTGAACCGCTGCAAAATCATCTCTGTGCTGCTTTCCCTCAGCTGCTACGGTACCACACATGTGCCACAGAGCTTACCGCCAGGCTTCCGCACCTCAGACCGTCATTTCCCAAGTAGTATGTGCAGCTTTTGGGTGCAGAGGGCCTAACGGACCCGTAAAAAATACATGTTCCGCGAACCACGAAACACAGTGGCAAAGTGGTTCTATTGACCTTTGTGAAACTTGAACGTGGTCTCTAAGTTCAAAATGGACTAATAAAAGCAAAGATCAGAAATTTATTTCTCCCACTCACCAGTCAGATAACTATTAATATAAATTGGAATCTGGATCTTGAATGTAAAATGTACATAATTTCTCATCACTAGACTGCCTTTAAAATAAATTGATTTACCGAAGCCAAGGGATTTTATAAGAAACTAAACCTTACAAACAGCATGTCTCAGCCAACTGTGGCATTGAACTGAAGGGGTAACAGCCTCAGCCAGCTCTCCCAAACTGTCTTTCAGCCGTTAGCCACACACTAGCTGGATTTAAGCCTCAAATGAGTGTCGCAGTTGAATTGGTTATTAATTTTCCGTTTTCCTTTTATTTTTTTAATTAAGAATGTTTTCATTTTATTTACTTTAGAGAGAGAGTGAGAGAGCAGGGGAGAGGGGCAGAGAGAAAGGGAGAGAGAGAATCTTAAGCTCGGCATGGAGCCCGATGCAGGGCTCGATCCCATGGCCCTGGGGTCATGACCTGAACTGAAATCAGGAGTCAGATGCTCAACCAACTGAGCCACCCAGGCACCCCTGATTTTCTTTTTTAAAAAAATTAGACTTTTTAAAATAAGCATTTCAAAATTTGAGTGAAAACTGAGCGGAAGCAGGGTTTCCCTCCTCTACCCAAGCGCACACACTGCCCCGTTACTGGCATCTGGCCTCATTGTGGTGTGCTGGTTACATGACTGCCAACCCAACTCCACGTCTGTGTCATTGCATGGCCGAAAGAGCCAGTAGAGATGAAGTACGTGAATTCCTATCCATGCCCAACATGACGCCCTTTGAGGACTCAGTGCTGGACAGTTTCATCTGAAGGTTAAAGTCTATCGTGCTTTTTTCCAAATCTTATAAAGCTTCTAGTACACACAGACTAACAGAAGAGCCCAGAACCACGCAGCGGGCGGTGCCACGGGTTTTACAACGAGGGGCTCAGTGGGAACATGGGAGGAGGCGGGTCACTGTCTGATGTGTCTTCACAGATGAACGCCAGCGGCCCCACAGTGAGGTGCTCCCAGCACACCTGGGAAGGTAGTTGTCGTCTGTGCTCGGACAGGACCCACTGCGATCACAGCCAATGGTGTGTTCTCCTTTCATTGTTGAGGCTCCCTGAAGCCAGGGACAATGCCGTTCATCTGTCTTCCCAAACTCCTGGAGCAGCGCCTGGTGCATAATAGACTCAGCGAAAGTTCCTTAGGTTAAATAGTCACGAGCAGGGGACGTCCTCGTATTACCGAGTAATGCACCAGAATAATGAAATGTAATTATGTGACTTAGAAGATTTGGATTTCTATCCGACCGCATGTGATTTACCCATTAATCGAATACCACCCAGATATACTGTTATCAGAGGATATTTATCTAAAACTGTGCAAAATCTTTTTAACTATTTAAAACTTCGCCAGCCATAAAACTTTAAAGCCTGAAGTTCATTACTTTTGTGGAAAGTAACAACATGACCCTGTTTATTCAGATGCTTTCAGGCCTCTCGGGCCCTAAAAGGGAGGGTGGGTTTGCAGAGCTTGAAGGAACTGGACTTGAGTCCTCGGGAACTGCTAGTTCCTTCAGTGACTCCACTGAGCACCTGCTAGTCTCTAGAACTTGTGACAGGTGCTTAGGACACAGAGCGTGTGCGTCCAGATCTGTGCCCTGAGGGGGCACACGGCCCAGAAAGCCGAATAAAGAAAGGTGCTCCAAAGCACACGGGAAGTTCTGTGGCACGTGCAGCTGGGGCTGAGGCCTAGGGCTGAGTCCGGCACGTGGTGCTGGCACCTTGGAGCCCCTCTGGCCAGTCCGGGGTCTCAAAGGGTTGCTTCCATTCTGATCTGAGGCAAACTGGGGCTCAAAACTCAGTCCTCTCCTTGCAGTGGGGATACTCCCTGCTCTCGCCCCCATTGCCGGTCCCCACCACGGCCGGGCTTTCCTGAGTGGCTGGGGCGGCCTCTGCCAGTCCTGCCGTAGGACGGGGAGCACTTGGAGCCAGATGCTGTGGACAGAACATCTGCACCACATGCTTTCACTGCATGCTGCAGTGAATTAAGACTTTGGGGCTGCAGGCGTGGAATGAGTGGATGCCACGTGTGAACAGGGCTTGAATTTGGGGCCAGGGGTAGAATGTCATAGAATGAGTGTTTGAGCCCCCCCAAATTCATGTGCTGGCCTCCCCCCCTGCCACGTGATGGTGTTAGGAGCTGGGGTCTTTGGGAGGGGCCTGGGCAGAGCCCACACAGCTCTCGTAGAAGAGACCCTGAGAGCTCCCCGCCCTCCCCCACAAAGAGACACTGCAAGACGATGTGTCTATGAACCAGGAGGCAGCCCACCCCGCCCCAGACACGGAACCCACTGGTGGTCTTGGACGTCCAGCCTCCAGAACCATGAGGAATCATGACATTGAGGAATCCTCAATGAGGAATTCCTCCAGACATTGAGGAATCAATGTCTGTATCAGCTGCTCCCTTGTCCCGCTCGGTTAAGACCGAACGGACCAGGACACCGGGCTTTTCCAGTCCAGGCCCATCACGTACGAAAAAGCAAGAGGCCACAGAGTCTGCATGGGTATCTGAAACCGTAGGTGTTCAGAGAGTTCTTCCAGCCAGGAAAAGAGGAAACGTCTCTGTGGAGGGCTGTTTCGTGGCTGAGACAGACCTTCCGGACACAAGTCATGGTGGAGTTCACAGCAATCCCGGGACATTGAACAGATGCAGACAAGGGCTTGTGGGCTGCACGGACGGGCTGTGGAGTTCAGGAGTCAGCCTGGGGTGGTCTGCATTGGGGTCTGTCCAGCAAGCAAGTTCATTCAGTTTCCACCGCCTTGCGATGCCTCTCCTAGAGGGGAAGGTCGAATGCTTTCCGCCTGCCTGGTCTTTCCTTTGAAAGTTGCTGCTCTCCTTACCTGGCCTCCAGTGACGCCGAGTTTCCTCCTTCCCAGCTCAGCTCCTGCGCACCGGGTCCTCGGGCGACACGGGCCCCTCACTTTGCCGCAGGCTCACCACCGTCAGCCCCAAGCGCCACGGTCTGCACATTTGCACGCGCTCTGTAATTCACGCGTCTGCCCTACACCTGTGTGTCAGCGCAGGCTCCCCAGGAAGCAGGTGCCGAGACAATGACGCGTGCAGGGGTTTCATCAGCGGAGACGCCGCCCCACTGCGAGGGGGTCCAAGTCTGGGAGAGCGAGCCCTCAGAGGCTGAGTCCCGGGGAGGCTCCGCGGTGCTGTGGGGGACCCTGAGCCGCAGCCGACCAGTGTCTTCCTCCGGAGCCTGATGCGCCACCCCGGCTGGAGCAGCGGCGGGACTGACGGCCTCCGCAAAGCAAGGCCGTGGGTTGCAGAACGCGCCGGCGAGGGCCTGGCCAGGTCGTGCCCTGGGGTTGCTGTGCTGGGAGGTCCGTGAGGCACATTTTTCATGGCCGACACAACAGGCTAAGTTGGTTTTGCAAGCAATCCCAGGTACCGTGTTTTACCATTGCGGGAATTGGCCCTCTGTCCATCCGAGAGTGTCTCCCTCTGTCATTTCCCACGATGGCCGTCCCTCACAGCTCTCAGTTCAATGGCTGTGTGTCCATTCTTCTCCCTGAGAGGAGAGCCGTGCAGGACGGGGTTCGAGGCACACTCCAGACACACATTTCCACAGCAGCGAGGGCCCTTGAGTATAACGAAAGACGGAAGGGGAGCGTTGCCCTGACTACGTCTGTGTGTCTGAGGGAGGCGCAGCTGTGCAGCGAGGTGGACGCTCCCGGGCCTGGAGACAGAGAATCGCACGCTCACGCAGATCCGCCTACCCGCTGCGTGACATTTACCCGGTGACACAAACCGTGCGCGGTTATCAGGGGAACTCAGGGAGATTCGGTCTGTCTGGGCATATCTCATCTACCTCTACTTGCATCCACACCTACACACGCGTCCACACCTGCACCCGCCTCCACACCTACACCTGCGTCCACACCTACACCCGCGTCTACACCTACACCCGAGTCTACACCGACACCTGC
>NW_024412419.1:373477-373721 GCF_014898765.1 Herpailurus yagouaroundi
CCTACACCCGCGTCTACACCTACACCCGAGTCTACACCGACACCTGCATCCACACCTACACCCACGTCTACACCTACACCTGTGTCCACACCTACACCCGCGTTCACACCTACACCCACGTCTACACCGACACCTGCCTCCACGCCTACACCCACATCCACAGTTCCATCCACGTCCACACCTACATCCACGTCCACACCTGCACCCGCGTCCACACCTGCACCCGCGTCCACACCTGCACCCG
>NW_024412419.1:373731-419106 GCF_014898765.1 Herpailurus yagouaroundi
GCAGTTTACCTGCCGACTGCTAGAGAACTTTTCAGGGCTACGTTTTATTTGGACAATAGCCTTGGGTCTTGAGTTCTGGAGAACTCAGGAGGGAGGCTGCAGAAAGGGCCGCGTCACCACAACCTACCTGACCCCTCAGTGGGCGCTTTACCCCCCGGAGAAAACTCTCCCTCCTCAGCCCGACCCCTGCTGAGCTGGGTGACAGTTCTGGGGGGAGGGGCCTGTCGTGCACGGGAGGCGGAGCTGAGAAGACAACGCTGAGGGTGGAGAGAGGTTTGGTGGCCCTTTGGGAGCCTGGGACCCAGCGGCATCTGGACAAGCGCCTCCCATATGTGCTCACGTGAAGGAAGACCCAATGATGAAAAGTAACAGATACATTCTGAGCCGCATCCCATGAGCCGGAGGCCAGAATGATGAGGTTAGCATCCCCGGCTGACTACCGCACACGAGCACAGCACAGTGAGGTCAAAGCTCCCTGACCGTGAGCCTGCCTCCCTCCCACGTGTCCTGCCTGGGCAGGCCCTGCAGACTCCGGCTCGGTTCAGGGTTTTGTAACCTCCTCCCCCGGCTGCTTGCAAACCCTGCCAACCCGCGGTGAGAGGTGGCTTCTGGCGTGCCGAGGGGGCCACAGGGTCCTGGCGCGGTGGCTCCGCCATTGGGGTCCACCCACACCGCCCTGCAGAAATCTGAAGGTCCTCAGGCGGCTTCGGCACCACAAGTGGAGCTTCTCCTGCGCCCCTTGCTGACGCGTCACCGCGCGGGCCGCGGTGCAGAGACGCACCCGCTGCATTCAGGCCACCCTCTCGGTGACAGGTGGCCCCTAATCATCACTAGGTCTTTGTTTGGATTTTAATTCCACTCCGCGAAGACAGCGGAAAGCAGCGTGTCTGGCGCTGGTGAGGAGAGGAGCAAGGAAGCCGCACGGGCCGGGAAGGGAACCGCACGGCGGGGTCAGCTGCGAGGCCGCCCTGGCCGCCTCCAGTGCACAGGTGCGCGGGCCACGGGCACAGCCACCAGGGGACGCAGGAAGGAAGCACGAGCCGGGTTAATTGGACACGGTTGATCAGTGAAAGGAGAATAGCCTGGAGTGAAGGGACAGGATCCCTTAATAGAGTAAAATGTTTCCCATCAAGCCTCCCCGGAGCAGCTCTAAGCAGACTCTGCCGCACCGGCCGGGGACAGATGCAGGTGACGAAGGCCACGGAGTAAACAGGAAACGAGAATGCGCTCGACCAGAGGCCGGGCTGTCGTCGTGGGAGAAGAATCACTTCCTCAATTTATCTTGCGGCGCGTGAGGTGAGCGGCCGGGAACATTGTGTCCCAGGCGGGGTCGCCTCATTGCGCGTCCCACGGCTTGTGTTACGTGGTTCCGGTGGCCGGGGTGATGGGTTCTAGGAAAAACAGCTCCTCGTAACCGAGCCGGCACTTTGGTGTCTTTACCTGGTTTCTCCAGTCGAAACAGGAGGAAGGAGAAGGCATCACACCTTGTTTCCCCTTTTCTGGCCAAATCACCTCCCTCCGTTTGTTACACTCTCAAAACTTCATCTCACCCACCTGTGTCTGAGCTACAGCGACGAGGGTGACGGGGCTCCGCGGGACCCACAGGTGTGGATGCTTTGAGTCCCCAGCCAGCCCACGATGTGACCCCAACCTGTTAATAAAACCCTAAGAAAACAGAAAAAAAAAACACCCTTACTGCATGGAAAACTAAACTTGTCAGGTAAGCTGCTATGAATATCTAACAGGAGTTCTCATTAAATAAAAAGATAATAGAATTTTTCGTGGATTATGTGGGCTTCGATTCATGAAAAACAGCAACTTCTTGTTTTATTCTCTTCTGTTCCTTTTCTTCCCTATGACCTATTTATTTCATGGCTGGGAGTTTGTACCTTGAGTGTGTGTTTCTTCCCCCCACGCCCTCCCCTGTGGCACTTACAGTTTGCTCTCTGTATCCACAAGTCTGCTCCTACTTTCTATTTTAGATTCCACATATAAGTGAGATCATTAGGTGTTTGTCTTTCTCTGACTCATTTCACTGAGCTTAATGTCCTCTGGGTCCAAAACCCTCTTGTTTTACTCTTAAAGCCCCCAACACTGAGGGGCAGAGGGGAGGGCTCTGGTCATAGAAGTGACAGAAACACCTGCCTGAGACCGCACAACTGAAATAATACGGTGATTGTTCCCGGAAGAAACCAGAATCCCTCTGTGTTTAACATAATGTCAGGTGGGTTTTCTTTTCCTTGAGGCTGAAATTATTCCCAAGTAGTTCAAGGAAATGGAAGTATTAAATAGAATGAATGAAACCATTTAAATCTAAACACATATAACAGTAACACTTGAAATAATCTGATAAGAAAAGTCATAAATTAGACTACATTAAAATTTAAATCTACGTCAATTTTTTCAAGCACACCCACCGTTCAGACCGTTTGTGCAGTGAGAGCGGCCAAGGCCACGGCGGCTGGTTCAGGCAGCGTCTGCACACGGACACCTGCTCCAGGCCAGCTACAGGCACTTGCCGTGGGGTGTGGTGTCCGGGGGAGCTGCAGTCAGGGACCCCGGCTGGCCACGTGCTTAGGCACCGCCTCACGCACCTGCTCTGTGAAGCCTCCTAAGGGTCCTCAGCTGAGGCATTTCTTGGGTACGGCTGCACAGACCACAGGCTCAGTCAGCACTTCTCCCCAGCCCTGGGAGCTAATCCCCCCATCGTGCTAATGCTTCTGGCCGACCCCTGGGGCCTGGACATCCTGTAACTAACTGCTCTGGAACCTGACAGGAGCTGACCTCCAAGAAGTGAGTGTGATGGCAGAGGACAGAGATGTGCAGGACCTCAGAGCCCGACCGCGAGGCGGAGGCTGTGAGTTAACCAGCCCCAAATAATAACCTCGCTGCTTTCAGAAGCAGCAAACTCTTTCCTCAAACTCACAGCTGAAGACTTTTTTTAAAAAAACATTTATTTATTTTTTTGAAAGACAGAGAGAGACAGAGTGCAAGTGGGGAGGGGCAGAGAGAGAGGGAGACACAGAATCGGAAGCAGGCTCCAGGTTCCGAGCCATCAGCACAGAGCCCGACGCGGGGCTCAAACTCACAAACCGTGAGATCATGACCTGAGCCGAAGTTGGATGCTTAACTGACTGAGCCACCCAGGCGCCCCAAGACTTTCTGACATAAACCAGGCTTAAACTACCAGAGGGAAACGAGTAAAGCATACAAACGGGTAGTTGCTGGAAGCCATACCAGTGAGCAGAACATGTGGAAAGATGTCCTCTTACCACCTGAGAAATGTCTCACTCACGAGACTGGGGGCTGGGACTGGGACCCAACCTGGAAACAGGGAGGGTCTTTGCTGATGAGATTGGAGTGACAACAAGGCCATCAGGTGGGTCCTAATCCAGTATGACTGGTGTCCTATAGGAAGGCGGAGACCAGGGAGAAGGACTGTGGCCACGAAAGCAAAGTTGGGGCAGCTGTGAGCCAAGGACAGCACCACCTTGAAGCCGCTGGGCAAGGAAGGTGCTTCCCTAGACCCTGCGGCGCCTTGCCTCCACACTCCTGTCTCCAGCTCCGTGGATAACAGTCCCCTCCTGTTCTCAGTCCCGGGTCTGTGGACCTGTTACCTTAGCGAACCATCCCAGGTCCAGCAGCGGGGAGGAGTGCTGCTGCGGTCACAGGCCTGTGAGTGTGGACGAGGCTGCGGGTGGACAGCGGGTAGTGGCTTCAAGCGTCTGGGGCACGTGGCAGAGAAAGCCCAGAACATTCCAAAGAGATGGTCAGTGGGCACACGGACAAGCAAGGACTCCGAGGGTCTCAGGGAGGAGGGGGGGGAGGACGTGGCCACACCAGAGGGGACAGAAGGCTGCGGAAGCGTGTTCCACCTTCTGGGAAAGCGGGCTGAGGTCTCCAGCCAGAGCGCGGAGGGTACAGTCTGGTTTCTTCTGCTTTTGTGGTAAAACACGGAGGAAAGAGGGAAGCGGAGGTTGGGACGGAGCCAGAATGCCTGGCCTTGCCCTCGGGCAGGAGGTCACGTTGGCAGGGAGGGTGCAGTCCAGGAACCCAGCGTCCAAACCACAGAAACATACACAGGAGAATTAGTGCCTCTTTCGTTAATTAAATTCATGCTTTATAAGTGATAATATCCCACGTATGGTCATGTCGTTGGTGGTAGGAGTGAAAATCTATGTGAGCTTTCAGAGAACGGTCTGGAAAGACCTTCACGACCCTTGGAATTTCTGTGCTGTTGACCTGGGTAATTGCAGAAATGCCCAGAGGTGAGAATGGAGAAGGGGTGATAGCAGGGGAGCTAGATATGTGACCAACAGTTGAAAATTAATCTTATTGAAATGAGGAACAGTTGGGGCGCCTGGGTGGCTCAGTCGGTTGGGCGTCCGACTTCAGCTCAGGTCACGATCTCGCGGTCCGTGAGTTCGAGCCCCACGTCGGGCTCTGGGCTGATGGCTCGGAGCTTGGAGCCTGTTTCCGATTCTGTGTCTCCCTCTCTCTCTGCCCCTCCCCCGTTCATGCTCTGTCTCTCTCTGTCCCCAAAATAAATAAACATTAAATAAATAAATAAAAAAAAAAAGAAATGAGGAACAGTTATAAAACAGTAAAAGTTGTATCATTTACAACAGCAACATGAAAAATTATTTTTTTCACTTTAATTATGGAGAAAAACTTAAAACCTCACTGAAAATAACTTTAATTAGGCCTAAATAAATGAAGCACTACATCATGGTCACGAAAGGTACAGTTCGCATCATCAGAGCGCTTGTGAACGTGCTCTGAGCTAGTGAACGTGAAAAATCCCACCAAGCTTTACAACCACAGGAGCTCAGGCCACAGCATGGCAGGCCGACCACACCTGCACGGGGGCTGGTTGTGAGAGTCATGATGAGAGTCACCGGGGAAACAGAGGGGCGTTCAGTGTGTTATTTCAGGGGTAGGCACCGAAAATCTGTTTGGAGAAGTAAAATATAAATCTAGATTCGGCACCATTCAACCAAATAAATCCAGATAGCGATTTAAATGTAAATGTAACCACTGACATTTTTAAAATAAAAGCAGGGGCACCTGTGTGACTCAGCCTGTTCAGAGTCTGACTCAGGTCATGATCTTGCAGCTTGTGAGTTCGAGCCCGCATCGGGCTTGTGCTGACAGTGTGGAGCCTGCTTGGGATTCTCTCTCCCCTCTCTCTGCCCCTCCCCGACTCACACTGTGTCTGTCTCTCTCAAATAAACTTTAAATAAATAAATGTGTACAGGGGAGTGTTTTATAACCCAGGTTAGAGAAGGAGGTCTCTGGCATGACAAAAACACTGGAAATTACACAGAAAGTTGATAAATTCAACTCCATCAAAGTTAAAAGCTACCAATCCTCATAAAACACATAAAGACAATAAAAACACACCTGCAAACTGTGAGAATATCTAACGTGTGAAGAGTTAGTATCTAAAATGTGTAAAGGGCTCCACAAACCAGCTAAAGGACAACAACCAAATGAGTAAAAGACAAGAACGGGCAGAGGCCAGACTGGCTGCTTCACAGATGAGCGTGTTCATCAGGGTGATTAGGACGAGGTGACGGGTGTCCCCTCACACCGGGACGGGCAGTCACCGGCCCGGCTGAGGCGGTCGTGTCAGCTGCAGGTGGCCACGTGCAGCTGTCTCAGGATCTCGGCTGGCACAGCCCCTCTGAAAAACGGGCGAGCTTTACAGCGTGGAATCGAATGTGTTCACACTACGTTTTCCAGTTTCTACTCCTAGAAATTCTGGCATACTTTTGTAAGGAAAAAAATTAAAGAGAACTGCTTGTGGAAACATGAATTGTCATCATTTGTAATGATGACCTCAGAGTTTGAAAGGAGGGCACAGAGATAATTTTATATATTACACAATGTCATATTTGCATCAGTGGAGGAGGCTGTGTGTGAGGTCGGACACATAATATCGAGGGACGTTGTCACATGATCCTGGTTACGGTATAGCGCCTTTGAAAAGTTAAACATAGAAACTGAAACAAAGCTAAATAATTAGGACAGGGTGATCTGGACTTGTAGGGCTGTGGCGGTCAGAGCAGCGCACGTGGTTTCACGCTCACTGAGGATTTTGTCATCCTTGTGTTGAGTGGCTCATCCGTTGCCACTCTAACTTCCCCCCACACACTAAAATCCCCCCGTAAAGCCATAGTAGGGCCCCCAAAGTTTCAAGTGTGTGAGTGTGGGGTACCCGTATGGCCGGGTTAACGGAAAATAATGTTTTTAAATCTGTCTATTCTTTCAGGAAAAAAACTCAGAAAGAAAGATAAACTATGTTTTTAACATCGGTCCTTCTCAAGCCTGAATCTGCTGTTCTAACCGCAGAATCTTCCGAGTGTCTGGGTGGCGCTGAGCATCTGCGTTTCCAGCCAGCTGGCAAGGGGTGCTGGCCCGGTGCCCCCGAGGACCGAGGCTGCAGGACGTCTGCAAGGGATGGCAGCTGTAGTCCACCTCCAGTTGAGAATAGGGACATGTTTGCATAAAAAGATAAGCCTGGACCCTTTCTCCCACCGTGTACCAAGATCAGTTCCAATGGACCAGATTTAGGGGATAGACTCCTACAACGCTACGAGAAAGCACAGTGACTTACTTTATAATTTATGTGCCAAATACAGAAGCAGTAGGGAAATGTGATTCCATGAAAGCTGCTTGCCGGGTAAAAACATGCTGTAATGACAAACTGGGGAAATATTTATGACTTACATTACACAGAAAGCATTGATACTCCCCAAATATAAGGACTGCTAAAAACACAGGACATAAAGAGCAATGACCTAGGAAAACACACTTAGGTGTATGAACGGACTGTTCGCAGAGGAGGAAATTACGTGGCTTCTCAATGTTAAACCTCATTCATTGGAGGAGAGCGCAAATTAAAACTAAACTAGAATACAATCATTCACCCGAAAAGATTAATGCGCTGCTGGTGATCCGAGAAGGCGCCCTTCGCACTGATGGTGGAATGCTGCAGGAAGTCTGCCGCGTCCAGCAAAACACCAAATCATTTATTACCAGACAAAGCCGTTCTACTTCCAGGGATCTGGCCCCTCAAGCAAGATCCTGGGGGACACAGTCCACACTCTTCGCAAGGCAGCCCAAGGAAGCAGACACCCTGGAAACACAGCCCAGTGACCATCACGAGCCTGACCGAAGAAAGGAGGCCTGGTGTTTCACCACAGGGGACTAAGTAAGGTGCAGTTAAAAACGAATGAGAAATATCTCCAGTGCATGTTAAGGAAAAAAGCAGGAGAACAAAGTGCTTATTTCGCTTGTTTTGAAAACAAAAAAACAACCAAGTGGCAAATCGTATACTGCTTTCCTGAGAGCGTATCACGCCGCGTATCAGGAGTTACTAATTCATAACTCACCCCATCTTATCTGTAACCCTCCTTCCCCGGCACTTTGTAGACAAATGTCAGGTATTGTATCGGCTTCCCAGGACTGCGGTAAGAAATCACCAAGTAGGTGTCTTAAAACACCAGAAACGTGTCCTCCCACAGCTCTGGAGGCTGGCGTCAGAAAGCCAGGGGTCAGAGGTTGGTTCCTTCGGGGGCTCTGGGGGGAGAGGCTCAGGTCGGTCTCCAGCACCGGTGTTCTCCTCGGCTCACACACCCATCCCGAGGGCCTCTGCTCCCTCCTCAGGGGCTGTTTCCCCTGTGTCTTCTGTGGCCAAACTTCCCTCTTCTTATGAGGGCACCGGTCACAGGGTTAGCGCTCACTCAAGTAGGACCGCGTCTTAACTCGATCACATCCACAAAGACCCCCTCTCCAGACGAGGTCACATTCACAGGAGGCTAGGACTTCAATGTGCCTTTTGGGGGACAACAGTTCTACTGATTGCGGACATGATCTCGCCTCATCTGTACTTTTGTATATATTTTAATTTTTTATAACAAAATCTTTAAAATAGGGGTCACAGAAACAACTATTGATTATGTTACATATAAATTTGTAATTGTAGTATTATAATGTACCAATAGTAAATTAAAAAGTAGAAATTCTAGAAAGAATTATGTAATTATTAAAGAATTATTTAATGTAATGCTCACCACTTTTTTCTCCACAGACAACTTTGCAATTGATCCTTTCGTGGCCTCTTACTAGGATGCTTACAATTTAATTTTGCTTTAAGGTAACAGGCACACGGAGACACGTGTCCTTTGAGAGTGTAGGGGAATATCCAGCTCCCCCTTTTGTGTTTCTGTGTTTTCTCTTCTGCCCTCGCCCTCCGTTCACTCTCGAGGTTCCATGGACACCTGACCCCCGGCTGCTTGGGTGCACCTGTGAGACTGTCCTCTGTGTCCCGAGGTGCTGACCCCAGTGCGCTGGGCGCCGCCACTCGGGGCCCTTTGGTGGCCTGCCTCTCTTGTCACACAACCACGCTCAGTTAATATTCAGGCAGTCATCACTGGTAATGGTTATTTTCTGAATTGTTCTTTTGTTTTAAAGCAGCATCTCATACTCAGCAAAGAAAAAATGTCAGTTTTCAAGATACGGTTCAAATCAGGAAAGGGTTTCACTGCTTGGTCAGAGCCCGCACTTCCCAGACAGACACTACACCCCGCAGCTCACACTCGTTTTTAAGTTCAGTTTTTTCACTGTTTCCCATTTGAAACACAAAACCTCCGATCGTCAGACAGATAGACCCCAGCTCTCTATTATTTTTGCGTCTACAGCCACGGTCACCATGCCTACTCTGACTCTGCTGCTTAAACGCAGGGATGCCCCACTGGATTCCAGGTGGGCAATAGCCAGTCCTGACGAGCGTGCCTCGGGAAAGGCAGGAACACGTGTCCCTGGGTTTGCGTGCACAGGAGCCAATTCTGCGAGTTCTCAGAATTAATGTTCGTGTGAGAACAGCTTATGAAAGAGGACACAACAAAATATGCTAATCTGAAGTTTACATTTATTATTAAACTCAACGGTAACCTCAGCAATTATTTAGAACTTAGCAACAAAAAGCGTTTTTGGAGAAGAGTGTTTTATTCTTAACATTCTCTGCAGTCCCGGCGCACACGTAGCAAGGACATAGCAGCCCGCCTTTCCTTGGTGTGATTATTCCAGATGGGCTACAGAGGGCTCCTGACTGCTCTCAGCCTGGGCAGCGGGCCCCGCACCGGGCTACGCACCACACGGAAGCAACGGCACGTGGGCCTGTGTGGAAGGGGAGCCTGCGGCTTTTCTACCTCTTTCCCAGAGTCTGTTTCGGTGGGGGAAGTCGCGGGGCCACGTGTGCCGTGCTCTTCGTATAAACTGACACAACTCCCGACTTGCTTTCGGAAGGTTTGCCGGAGCTCCGTAAAGCAGGGGTGTTCGCGTGCCGTCGCCGACAGTTTTACGTTTGGGTTCTTATCTTACGTTTCCGCCTCTGGCTCACGCCATTTCACTTTGCAAACAGATGAGAGTCTTTCCCCTGCACCCGAGAGATTCGGACCAAATTACTTTCTTTTGTGGGAGAAGGCGTAGGAATGTGTGTCCTAACCTGATCACGCAGCTAGTTTCTCAATGAACTTCTGATTACATAAGCTGTGCCTTAGCCACCAGCGCAGAGCCCCATCTGCCTCTCCTACAACCTACCCTTAATTAGTAATTCATCTTTATAGGAAAGTGCAACTCTATTAACGTGTCCCCTCTGGATGTTGATGTGATTTCTGCTTTGTAATTCCCTCCTCGTTGTTCTTTCAGACCACTTAATATTTCATACTGGTAATTAGCAAATTCTTGTTACTTAGTGCTAATTTTAAATATCCCATCTATTTTTGTGGGACACTTTTTCCATAAATAAAACAACCATAGTTTCTCCTCAATGTTCACTGTATTCATTCTATTTATGGTCACAAGGTTGCGATCCCCCAGAAACCACTCTGCTCTGCTGCTTGTGATGAGCTCACAGGCTTTCCTCCTGCTGTCCCGACTCCACCCACCGACCCCACCGGCACATGCATGGCACACCTACTGTGTGCCTGGCGCCAGCAGGAGGCAGGAGGAGTGAGAGCACCAGGGGGTGGGCGGACCCAAGATTCAAGGGGCAGAAAGGAACTGGCGGTCCTTGGGAGGCTGCTACATGCCAAGCGATTTTCTTACCATTCCTGTGAATCACTTCACATTACCCAGTTTTGGGGGATGAAGAAACAGAGACAGAGAAGGAGGGAAGTTCGTGGGTTTGATGTCTTCCCCCTTGTGCCTCTGTACATTTAGAATTTATCACACTACCTTACATTTTATTTTTAACATTTGTTTATGAGAGACAGAGAGAGACGGAGCACGAGCAGAGGAGGGGCAGAGAGAGAGGGAGACACAGGATCCGAAGCAGCTCCAGGCTCCGAGCTGTCAGCACAGAGCCCGACGGGGGGCTCAAACCCACAAACTGTGAGATCGTGACCTGAGCTGAAGTCAGACGCTCAACCGACAGAGCCCCCCAGGTGCCCACCTTACATTTTATTTTTAAATTACAGAAGATCCCACAGATACATGTGCATGTGTGGGGCTCAGCTGGAGGCCGTTTTGCCCCCGGGGACATTGGCCAATGTCTGGACATGGTTTTGTTCGTCCTCACTGTGGAAGGGGGGCGACTGGTCAGTGGGTGGAGGTCGGGATGCTGCTGAACACCGTGCAGGGGCAGGATGTGCCACAGCCGAGAAGCACCGAGAAGCCACGCTGTGTGCTGTGTCCGCATGAGAGACTTGGCACAGGCATCCGTGTCCTTCTCCAGTTAGATTCCCGTGATAAGTGCGGTTAGTGGTCGGCGTGCACCTTCCCAACCTGTCTGTGCTGCGTTCAGATCTGTACTTGCGCTCTGGCCTCCCTCCACATGTACTTCTGGTTCAAAAAGAGATGATGCTCTGAACACTGACCAGTAAGCGTTTGCTGTTTTCCACTGCAGACCTGTAACAGACGTTGCCCGCCTGAGACCACAGCCTTCGGCTCACTCTTGTCAGCGGCCCCGTGGACACGTCATTCCCTCATGTGGGTGCGTGAGTTTACTTAGACATCCCGTGGATGGATATGAGCTTGGTTTCCATGTTTAATACCGTCTCCTGCCTTGCCTGTGGGCCGGCACCCCATCGTCTACTCTTTACTCCGTAGTCACAACCGTGTGAGGTCCTGGGGCAGCGTCAGGAGACACTTTACGGCGGAGACACAGTGGACGCCCACGTGGCCGGAACATATCTATGTGGGCATTGCCGAGAAAGGCAGGGAATGGACCTAGATTTTGGCCCATTGGCCTCCCCAGAGGCTGAATTTATCCTTACAAATAATGGTTTTTACCAGCCTTTTAAATTGTATTTATAAAGAGAAGCAATTTCATTATTATCGTTATGCTAATTACTGTTGGGCCAAAATCAAATCGGCATATCCTTCTACAACCAGGGAAGTTTTGCTTGGTCGCAGTCGATACCCCCAAAGTGCCGGAAGCGGGAAACAGAGATGTATGAGAAATCGGAGGAGACGAGGTCAGCTCTAGGAGGTAGGGTCAGGCCTGGTAACAGCGACGACTCCCAGAACCTCGAGACTGACCGGGCTTTTGGCTGCCAGTCACGTAGCCAGCCAGAACTCGGGGCCAGGATGAGGCTTCTCCTGGCCGGCTCTCGGACACGGAGATAAGGGACACCTTCTCCTCTTTATCCTACAGACGGGCAGTTCCCCAACCATAGCCAATACTCCTTTCGGATGCATTCTGAAAAATTGGCAGGATTTTGATCCACAAACCCTGAAGAAAAAACAACTCATTTTCTTTTGTACCGAGACTTGGCCCCAATACAAATCGGAGGAGGAAACCTGGCCGCCAGAGGGAAGTATCAATTATAATACCACCCTACAAGTGGACTTACTCTGTAA
This sequence comes from Herpailurus yagouaroundi, assembly GCF_014898765.1. NCBI lineage: Eukaryota > Metazoa > Chordata > Mammalia > Carnivora > Felidae > Herpailurus > Herpailurus yagouaroundi. Next base: position 385,600 of record NW_024412419.1, read on the forward strand.
ACGTGAGGGGAAGTGGGGGAAGTCCCCTACATTCAATGTTTTTGGGCTTTAAGAGAAACTCGGGACGTGTTCATGCAATGCAAGGGCAGCCCTGGCTTATTGCAGCCCGTTCCAAGGTCCAGCGATCAGGAGGGGAACCCATTAGAGGCCCCTTCCCTGTGCCCACAGCAGACCTAGAGAGGGAGGAAGGGAAGCCTTCCACGTCAGCCTCCTCCTCGAGTCCTCAACCCATATATCCAGGTTTTAAAACACGCACTTCTGCTCCCTGCTGCCCACCTAATCCAGGCCCCTTGGAAATAGGGCAGGCGTGTTTCCCTGGCCTGGAACCTGGAATACCAGGGGGCACTGCTATGGTCAGAATACAAATGCCCTTCTCATTATAAGATTTAAGACGGATAGAAGGAGATCTAGGGAAATTTTCTGATGATCGGGACAAATACACAGAGGCTTTTTGGAATAAGACAGTATGTTTTTGAATTGACCTGGAAATTATATAATGTTTTTGTTAATCAGATTCTTAATGAGACAGAGAAGCATGGGGTTCTGGCGGTGGCTGGAAGAAAGGGGGGCGAGCAACTCATTAAATATCATGGCACTGGAGGTCCTCTAGGAGACTTCTAGCTCCCTACTGGAGCCCAGGCAGTTCATCCCAAGATCCTACTGGGGGCTACGGTGATCCCATTGGGGAATGGTGTAGCCACCAGAGGGCCAGGCTCAGAGCAAAAGCCCATGGATGCTCCGTGAGCAGCGATGTTGTTTGCCCCTCCCGCCGACCCAACGGGACTGAATTAGAGGGGAGGCCACAGGGAAAGCTGTCACCGGACTGGCGGCTGAGTGTGATGCAGAAAATACCACTGACCATCTTAGAAAAGGGTCTTACAGAGTCTCCATCACCTGCAATCTAGATCAGTGGGACTGCGCTCCCCCAGGGATGCGGTGGGACAGTGCTCCTGGGGGCACGGTGGGACAGGCTGGGTGTGCTCAGTCAGAGGCCACGGTGTGCTGGGACAGCTGACCATCCAGGGCACACTCAGGCTGGGAGGCACTGCTCTCGGGCACTCATCTGCCATGTGGGTGTGCCCCACGCTGTAGAGTGTGTGTGTGCAAATTCCTCCTTGCCAAGTCAGTTCCGGGGCCTTGGAGGGACCGTCGGTGCCTAACCTGGGTCAGTTCCGTGGCTTCTAATTCATACCGTGTGTTCAAAACTCCTCGTTTGTCCTTGCTCAAGTGACTTTTCTCAAAGTGCACACAAAAGACAAATTGATTGAGGCAACAGCGAAGGTAATTAGGAAACCATGTACATTATTTTACAATTTTAAATGAACTGTTTTGTCTTTAGTTGTGCATCTTTTCAAAACAGACCTCACACTTATGGCCAACTTAAAAACCACTATGATAACTCATTTCCTGTTGCTCAGAGAGTGGGCGGGCATTTCCCGCTAGTCTTCCTGATGGTTTAGTGAAATTCTTCTAGGAAATACTCAGGAGAACGTCAGTGTCGTAAAAGTAACAAGAGTAGTTCTGTGGTAACAGATCATGTCTGCAAAATAGACTTAAACGCCCCCATGCACCTGTGCAAGTGGTGAGTGCAAGCGGGAGGTGCCCCCCCCAGGAGCCTCACAGCCGCTCCCACCCTCCCCTCTCTGGGCCTTTGGGCTCCCCATTGTCAGGGACAGGAGGCACCTGCTGTCCTCCTCGCTAAGTTAAGCTCAGTGATAAGAAATATTTTTAAATGAATAATAACAATTAGCGTCTGTTGGGGAGCCTGGGTGGGTGGCTCAGTCGGTTGAGCGTCCAACTTCGGCTCAGGTCATGATCTCACAGTCCCGTGAGTTCCCCACGTCGGGCTCTGTGCTGACAGCTCAGAGCCTGGAGCCTGCTTCGGATTCTGTGTCTCCCTTTCTCTGTGCCCCTCCCCTACTCACACTCTGTCTCTCTCTCTCTCTCTCTCTCTCTCAAAAATAAAGATTAAAAAAAATAACAATTAGCGTCTGTTTAACATTCTAGGCTCACCAGCTCTGTGCAAACTGCTGTGTTCTTGTTTAGAACAACTCTGATTGGGCTCTGTAAGTGCCTAGGATGTACAGGATGCTTTTCTGACTGAGGAGGACTGCGGAGGTCTGCAGACTTCTAGTGACTCAGTCTGGATCACCTGTTTCATCCATAGCAGGGCCAGGGTTTGAACCCAGACCAGCGGGACCCCAAACCCTCCCTTATGGTTGTGCACATGGGCTGGAGAACCTCACGTTTCCTCTGCACTGGCCTCGTTCCAGCATTTCCAGGGCAAAGCCCCTCCCCTGGCCGGGGGCCCTGTCCTGGAGTGGCAGCAGGGGGAGGCAGCCGTGGCTGGGTGGGGGCCCGTGTTCCCTCAGGAGCTTCCTGGCACACCCACATGTGCATTTCAGCTCTGCTTCCCACCGCAAAGGAGGTGTCCCCCCCAACCCTGAAGACGATGCGACAAAAGCCCCCGGGAGGTACAGCAGGTGTGGGTAACACACGGCAGAATCGAGATGGAGAGTGGGCCTTTCCCGACCCGAGAGCACCCTCCGCTCTCCTGCTCTGAGACCGCACTAGCCTTCTGGGGGACAGCACCAGCTTTGGGGGCCTCTGGGGATGATTCACCTTCTGCTTCTATCAGGTATCCTGAGATGGTGAGTTATCAATCTCGGTGACCCTCACTTAACCAGCGTGGACACGGGAATGGCGAGATCCACGCTCTGAAAGGAAAACGTGTCCGCAGCCACCTGACGTCCACACTGCTTCCTGGTGCTTTCATTTTCAGTATTTTCATCGCACATTTGGGCTCACTCAGTGCACCAAAGTTCCCTAAATGCTTACGGTCCCATAACCCCTGTCCCACCTTTCCTAACCTCTGTGTACAAATACCCAAATCTCTTCAGAAGCGAGTGTTCGAGGTCCCGCTCCTTTGCTAAAGTTCATCTACCCAAGAAAGTGGGCTGGAGGCCTTGAAGAATGAGAAGTTGCCAGGTCTGTGGTCCGGGACAGTGTGTGGGGACCCTCAGAGCGTGTCACATGAAGGTCACTCTGGTCTCCGGATATCCTGCCTCTGACTCAAGGCAGGTCTTGTTGAGAGATCGTCCTGATTTTTTCAGGGGATGGGCTGTTGAGACAAAGAGGCGAGGACTAGAGAAGCGGGGAAGTGAACGCGGCAGGCCTGTCTGGCTCGTTTACAAGAGGCCTACGCTGTCTTGTCTCCAGCAGAATATTACCACTCTGGTTGATGTGCATTTCCAAAGTAAGTTTGGTTTATTGGTGGACATAAATTTTTAAACATAATTTTGCCTTGGACAAAATCCATGACTACCCCGGGGGGGGGGGGGACATGTTTTGGAGGAAAATGCACATAAATGAGTGGTTTTTATAGAGCTTGAAAAACGATTCAATTTTGATGCCATAAGAGCATGGCCAGCGCTTGGTGCCCCAAGTTCATGGCACACTTGACCCGCCTCACCCTCACCCTGCCTTCTGCACATAACACCCCTGCTCTGCACGGCACCTGTGAGCGCAAAGCTGATGCCAAGGAGAATGCAGGGAGGGCGGTAGAGGGTCTGTTTTCTATTTTACCTAATTAAAAACTGTCTTCCCACCAGGAATCTTCTTATAGCTGTAAAATAGGCTTATTGTACCGAGTATGAATTCTCATTATATTGCAAAACCAGTAACAAGCCGTGTTTGCGTTACACTGAGTTAATAAAAGGTTTATGTCCTTTCCCCAGTGTGAGTTACATCCAAGACTGTATCTCACAGACGATGGAATGAGTTTCAAGTCATTTCATTTCATATTCCAGCTGATGGGACTGCACTAGCCATCGCAAAACTCGGTCTTTACCAAAAATGGGCTTCCTGATGACAGGCCCGGCCCGCTGGAGCAAATTCCTGTCAGAGAATGACGTCCTCGGAGTTGGCAGTTGTTGGTCTTATCCCAACGTAACCTAATTAATCTAACATCTGAGGGCTTAGTAAGTATGCAGTCCACCTAAGTGCATAATAAAAAAGATGCAAATCTAGTAAATTCATCTATAGTTAGTTTTATGGTTATTATGCTCCCAAGGGGCCATAACCGTGACTTACTTATCAGGAGTCTCCAGAACTTGGCATGCTGCCTCCTGCAGTAGACAGAACACAGGCCGCTTCTCCGTGGAAAATATGAAACAGGGCCGTGAAAACAGGTGGAAAAAGGCAATTTTGTTCTGACTTCACTGTACGTAGCATAGTCTCTGTAAACACCGGAAGACAATGAATAAAATACTGATATAATTTAAGTGCAGTGGTTTGTAGTCAGCATCTGTGATACTCCCACATTTTTCATTAGTTTCATTTTACGGCCAAGGCTGAAAAGATGACGTTGGAGTCTAAAGAGAGAAAAAATGTACGGGGCACCTGGATGACTCGGTCAGTTAAGTGTCCAACTTGGGCTCAGGTCATGATCTCACAGTCTGTGGGTTCGAGCCCCACGTCAGGCTCTCTGCTAACAGCACAGAACCTGCCTTGGATCCTGTCTCCCCCTCTCTCTGCCCTTCCCCCACTCGTTCTCTCTCTCTCTCTCTCTCTCTCTCTCTCTCCCAAAATAAATAAATAAACTTTAAAGAAAGACTTAAAAATAAATAAAGAGATAAAAAATGTAACAGTAGGGGTGTCTGGGCGGTTCAGTAGGTTGAGCATCCGACTCTTAGGGTGACTCTCGGGTCATGATCTCACGGGTTCGTGAGTTCAAGCCCTGCCTCGGGCTCTTTTCTGTCCTCTCTGCTTTGGATCCTCTGTCCTCCTCTCTCTTTGCCCCTACTCTGCACACACTCTTTCTCTCAAAAATAAAGCAAACATTATAAAAATGTGAAAGTAGCAGATGAATTTTTTTGTCGGCTTAACAACTAGGGTCACTTGCTGAAAACCGTTAAAAAATAAATCTGTACTTTGTAAAACGGGACTATGACAGAATAAGAAACGCGACGGGTAAAGCTTCGTGCACGAAGCAGGGGCAGCAGCTGTTAGTGTGTGTCCGGCCTCCGTCGCTATGCTTCTCTCTCGTAGGTGAGAGGGAGCTGACCCCTGGGAGCTGAGTCTCTATCTGGCACCAAAGCTGATGAAGGCTTTGGTGGCCCCACGTGCAGGCGCAGGAGACAAAGTGCTGACATAACTACAGCTGACGAAGGGCTTTCTTGAAAATCAAATGCACAGTAGTTAACCAGTATTTATTCATTAGGTTAGAAATTTGCCATTAATCTAAAACATGCTATTCGTAGGCTGACTGCTAGGCCTTTATCCACAGTTAGTGATTGAACCGGCCGGAGAATGTGACCGTGATGTTCTGCGAGATGGATGGCTCGCCTTGGGACACTCACCTGGACCCTCACTGACACACTCACCTGGGACACTTGCCTGGGACGCTCACCCGACATTCACCTGGGACGCTCACCTGACATTCACCTGAGACACTCACCTGGACATTCACCTGGGACACTCGCCTGGGACACTCACCTGGGACACTCACCTGGGGCACTTGCCTGAGACACTCACCTGGACTCTCATCTGCAGAGACTTAAGTTGCTTGTCTTTTTCTTGCATCAGGCTCTTCCCTGTTTGCTTTCCTTCTCTACAATTCTCTTTCCTGACTGCTGCAATCAGGTGGGAGCAGAGACGGAGCCCTCCGGAAGCCTCGGGGGATTTTGTTGACGCCACTGTCTTTAGGTCTCCGAGCCCCACCGTATGCCTAGGACATAACGCTGGGCACCGTCGTCCTTTCATCCACACGGTCATACCGCCTCCACCGGAACCAGCAGAGGGGGTGATACTGTCTCGAGCGATGGGGCCACCAGCACCGCCTTGGCCTCGGTCTCCGGCTTCCACGTTCTGTGGCCGGTGCCCAATGTCTGAAGTGCCTCCTTGAGGGCGCTGACAAATTTCACATAAAATCAGGATCTGCTACTTGTCGGCAGTAAGACTGTCACCTGGGCATTTGGCATGTCCCTTATTGACATATCAACCGTCCACAAATTTACATACATTCTACATCTATCGCAAATGCAAATGGTAATGAACTTTAAAAAGATGTTCTTTTTGTAGGCTGTCATTCTACTTTACTGAGGAGATAAGTGACGGAAGATTCCTGGATAAGAGGCACCTGGGTGGCTCAGCCAGTTGAGCGTCAACTCTTTCCGCTCAAGTCACAATCTCGCTGTTCGTGGGTCTGAGCCCTGTGTCGGGGTCTGCGCTGACAGTGTGGAGCCTGCGTGGGATTCTCCCTCTCTCACCCTCTCTCTGCCTCTCTCCAGTTTGTGTGAACTCGCTCTCAAAACAAATAAGTCAACTTAAAAATCTTTTCTTGATTAAAAAAAGAAGAAGATTCCTGGATAAGGAATTTGGAAAGTAAAACGCCAAAATAAGTCAATCACAGCAGCTTTCATTGCAGACAATTTCCACTTCTCAGAAATTCAGTGCTTAGTCGGTCTTCAGTATTGACTGAAGAGCTATTCTGCAGAAAGAGGAAGGTTCTAGGTTGGGACCCACCTCTGTCCTGCTTCCTTCCAATCTCTCAGCCGAGATAACGGCCATGCCGTCACCCCACCATGGCTCCTGACGCCGGCCCCCTCCTGCTCAGATTCACGAATATCTTTCTTCACGAGGACTTGGGGGACTTCCCTCTGGGCAGAGGACCCCTTTTCCTCATTGAGTGACTTTCCTGGGCCAACAGCAGATCTGGGAAACACTGACAAGCCACAGAGAAGACACTGCACCTGGTGTGGGTGAGCTAAAAAAGCTGACAACAGCTAGTGTGGCACGGGCGCGGAGAAATGGAACCGCCACACGTCTCTGGTGGGAGGCTGAAATGGTCCAACCACTTTGCAAAAGGGTCTAGTAAGTTCTTTTTTTCTTTTTAATGTCTTTATTTATTTTTGAGAGAGAAAGAGAGAGAGAGAGACAGAGCGTGAGCAGGGGAGGGGCAGAGAGAGAGGGAGACACAGACTCCGAAGCAGCTCCAGGCTCCAAGCTGTCAGCACCGAGCCCGATGCGGGTCTCGAACCCATGAACTGTGAGATCATGACCTGAGCCGAAGTCGGTCGTTGAACTGACTGGGCCACCCGGATGCCCCGGGTTTAGTAAGTTCCTAGAAGTCAGCACACACCTACACTTTGGCTGACTCCTTTCACAGATATTGACTAAAGAGAAATGAAGATTCACGGCCTCCAAACGACTTGTAAAAGAATATCCACAGCAAATGTGCTCATAATAGCCCAAAACACATGAAAATTCCATCAACAAGCAAGTAAGTCAACCACACTTCCCCGTAAGTAAAGGGAGCAAAGTACTGGCATGGGCAGCATTCATGACTTCTACAGACACTGTGTTAAATAAAAGAAACTAGACAAAAAGACCTTCTGTTGTAGAATTGTGTTTATATAAAATTCAAGAATGGACCAACAGATTGCAGTGTTAGAACCCAAAATAGCACTGTTTCTGTGGTGAGGTTGAGTGGAAGAAAGAACAGGAACTTTTGGGGGTGAGGGATATATCCCATATCTCTTTGAGATGTGGTTACCCGGGTATATACAAATGCCCAAACTTATCTTTAAACTTTGTCTTGAAAATGTGTGCACTTCACAGTTTATAACTTAACCTGGTGAAGTTAGACCTTAAGTTTGTATTTCTTTGCTCTTAACAGCTTTCCCATCACACCTCTATAGCAAAGGCAATTTTCTTCTTACCTGTACATTCTTCTGGATACAAATATAGTTCTGCTGCATTAATAATCCCTCCCTCTCAGCCAAAGATGTCACGTACGTAGAGTGCCAACCGCCTAGCAGGCTCAGTTCGGGGGCTGGGAACACCATGAGGAAGGCAAGAGCCCTGGACTTTGTTTCCACAGCCAGAGGGCACATGCTGTTTGCCCATCGGTGGCATGTGGGTGGCAATAGTGTATGAACTGTTCAGGACGTTATTAAATTGAATGAATGTAGGTTTTATGGGCTCCCCAGGTGGTCACTGTCCCCCCCACCCTGTTCCTGACAAACCACTTTACTCACCACGGTAGTGTTTGCATATTCACCTCTTGGCTAGACAGAATTGAGCAGGGAGTTTTTTTCTTTCCTTTCCCTCCTTCTCTCTCCCTCTCTCTCTCTCTCTCTCTCTTTCTTTCTTTCTTTCTTCTTTCTTTCTTTCTTCTTCTTCCTATGTTTGCCTCATCTGATTGCAGGGCAAGATTGCAGATTGCATAGGCTCATTTTTCTGTTTTTCCTTTCTAGATGCAACTACATGGTATGGAGAGCATTCAACAGATATTCATAAAAGGACAGATTTACATGGCCTTCTGGCTGGACTGCCCCTGTTTGCTCACGACTTCTTTGTTACACTCGTAAATGCTGGGGTCTAGAATGGGATCCACCCTTTCTGGGTCAGATGTCCACAAAGGTGCAATTGCTGCGGGCAGGGGGTGGCCAGGGGCACGTCACGAGGTGTACATGGTGACGTTCCACAGGAGGGGGCATGAGTGATTATCGTATCTCAGCCAAGGACATGAGAAAGCACACCAACGCACATTTGCCATCTTTATGAAGTAGGCTGGATGTGGCACGTACGAGCGATAGCAAACATCAATGATCAGGTGGTGTGGGGAGTGGTGGAAGCTGAGCTAGGCTTGGCGAGGAAGATTTGATGCGGGCACGGAGGGTGCCGAGAAGGTGGGTATGGCAGGTGAACGGTTGTGGTCGACGGACACTCAGCTTCTAGAGAGAGCACCCAACCAGGGTGGCGAGGGAAGGCCCACGGCGTCGGTCTGCTCCTTTTTGGTCTGCCTGGTGCTCTCCCGTTGAGCTCAGATGAGCCTCAGGATCTGCCCCGGGACAGTCCTCTGTGTGTGCCCAGAGGAGCCCAGCGTGGGTGGCTGTGGAAGGAATCCAGGGAGAAGGAGCGTGCCGTTAGACGATGGGCGCCCCTGGGTGTGGGGTCACCAGAGCATCAGTGCAGGGACAGCTGGTTCCAGGCAGCACTGACTGGACCCCGTGTGCAGTTGACAGATGCCTTGGCCTCAGTCTCCTCGTGTGGGAAGTCAGGGCCACCAAATCTGATTCTAGGATTTGTACCTTTAAATTTGTGAATTAAACGGATCTATCAAATCATTCTGAGTAAGTGAGAATTTGTCCTAATTTCCTCTGCTAGTATTTCTTTTCCAGATACTTGAGATTAGTCACTCATAATGATTTTTGATTTTCAATGACTACCCGGAAGAATGCCCTGTGCAATGTATTTGTTTTTCATTTTACAAGTTATATTCACCGTTACAGTCATTGATTATAAGTTAATGTATTTCATTTTCAGATTTGTAGAAAATAAACAAAATACCAAAGAAGGAAAAATAAATTTCATTAACCAAAGGTAACTCCTTTTTAACATTTTCACGTTTTTATATCTCTTTATATCTGTATTTACACATGACTTTTGCACTTTTATGAGGTTTATATTATAAATTAGTATTGAAAATATTAAGACGAATGTGATTTTATACAGCCAGATGTGTAAACATAATTTCATATAAATGCGGTAAAACTAACGCCCCGAGCGCTGATTGGAGGTGCGGAAAGGCCCAGGACGGCAGAACCCCGATGCTCCCCGAGTGTCTGTGAACCCCTGCTGAGGAGCCCTTGAGGAACCTCCGGGACAGAAGGCACTCAGGTGCGGAGAGAAAGGAGGAAGTCGCTGCGACGTGTGTCGTCTGGGAAATAAATGCCTATGAGGAGAAGGAGCCCTGGGAAACCTGCTGCAGAGACTAAGCCATCCACGGTTTGGGATGAAAAAGACACAGGCTGGAAAGTGGGAGTGGGGAGCTGGGGTGTGGCCGGCCGAGGAGCGTGAGGCTGCAAGGGAGCATGGGAACGCCCCCCGGGCGTGCTCTGCAGGCTGGGACCCCGTCCGGCAGCACCCTGAGAGGAACACCACAGACAGACACAACCAAAGAGCACTCCTGAGCGAAACGACTTTCCGGTTTGCTTTTAGAGTAAAAGTGGCATTTCTCCAGATGGAGCGTAGCGTGAGCGGCGGTGTGCCTGCTCCTGGTGAAGAACGCCTCGTCCACCCACGTGGCCACGGCCACAGCGTGTGGACTGGATGGAAACACTGGTTAGGGTACGTATTTATTATTAATTCTCACCCAACAGATCAGTGGTTGCCAAACATTTTTTTGACTGCACACTCTGATTATTTGTAGCTGTGTTTATTTTGGGGTGGTTTCCAATATAATTTTCATTATAAAACAACACAGAGAAAAAAAAAACGTTAAATGATGAAATTAAGAATTTATTTTAAACACTTAGTGTTTTCTTCTTGCACCTCTTTCTGGAGCCCGTGGTACAGATGCGGCAGGAGGAGCCGCGAGCAAGGTCTGCGGGTCCACGGGGCCCCTCTGTTCCTTCCTGTGGGGCTGTAACCCCGAAAGGTCACTTCTTTCCACCCAAGGCCTCCATCAGTTTGTGCTTTGTTCTTAATTTCCCGCCCACGATACAAGCAAGTTGAGGCGAGGGCAGCTGGTGTCATTGTGCGCCCCACAGATTACGGACTAAATGAGAAGCTTGCTGAGAGGCAACAGGCAGCCACGGTGTTAAAGGAGAGTACTGGCCCGTTTAGGGTTTCTCAGTGAGGTCATCGAAGGCCCAGAACATCAAGACACAGTCTGGGTGTGCCACGTAAATAAAGCGCGAACCGAACTTCAAAATGCAACCTTCCCATCTGTGATTTTGGGCTCTTGGCTGTAGCAGAATGTTTTCAATCCTGGAACCCTTGCAGAATACTACATTAGGAGGGTACATTTCAGAGGCCTCAGTGCTTGGCAGAATTGCTTGTTGGGTATACAGACTTCCAGTTACGTGGTTTAGTAAATATGTCAACAATCTCACAGCCGCCTTAGACCTCCTAACGCTCCAGTTAATTTAAGGTCGACTTTGCTGAATTACTTAGCTGACCCTGTGGATTAAGGTGGCGACAAGAAGTCGCACGCCCTGATTCGGGCTAAGTGAAGGACCCACGCGGTGCCTGTGGAAAGCCCCACGGTTGCTGTCCAGAGCCTGTGACCCTAGAAAAGTCAGGTCTGCAATCTTACTTTGGTTTTGTCTGTAAATTAGGGATGATAATACCAGCAGGTATAACAAATCACGTAAAAGCGTTTCAAACATTACGTGTTCAGCACAAACAAATATGTACCATTCATTCATTCATTCATTCATTCATTCCTTGACCAAGGACCTCTCCCATGCAGGGCCATCCTCTGGCAACACCAGAGTGGGTTCAAGTGCCCGTGTCACAGGGACCACAGACTCAGAGGAGGCACCATTCAAACAATGATCATGGTGTCCGTGCGTCTCCGAGTGCTTTGTATGTATCTTATTAATCCTCACAATAATACTGTGATATATGTCCTACTGTCCTTTTTAAAAAGGAAATTAGGGTTTTAAAGAAATAAAGAAAGTATTATGATCTTTTCCTAATTTATAGTTAGAACTAAAAGTAGGATACGCCGGACACCAAAATTTTCTATGGAATTCTAATTAATTCCACCCAAGAGATAAGAGTTTTTAAATACAATAAGAACTATTCAGTTATTCCCAAGAGACTTAGGAAAACCAGGTTTTCATAATCTAAGACGAGCAGTCATGGTTGCATATGTACATTTGAAAGATCTCCTAAAAACTAAGCAGTTTAGAAATAACATCATGCTCATTAAGGGCTTAATTGGCGAGAATTGTTTTAGCACGGTCCTACCGGGAAGACACGAGTTAGAAGGGCTCCCATCCTGTCCCGTCTGTCACGTGCCTGTCCCCAGCGCTGCTTCAGTGCACTGCATCATGTTTCTTCAGTTTTCCAATCTGCCAAAATTGTATTTTTTAATTATAAGAGGTTTGTGTTGCATTGACTTAAAATAATCGAGATCCCAGAGATGCTGGGCTCCAAATTGCAAAAAGTACAATATACTCAATGAGCACCAACAAAACCACATCTTTTCCAAGATCGCATTTTTATATGGTCGGCGGGGACCTCACCGGGAGCGCCAACCCCTTGCCGCTGCAGCGAGGGGCTTCCTGGTGCCCAATGCGGTGCCCTGGTGGCCGCCTGCTCTTCCGTGCTGCAGGCTGTGCGACTCCGGGCTGGTCCTTCCCCATCGTCTCATGACTGGGTTTCCATGGATTACTCATGTGTGAACTGTATTTTGTGTTAAGAATAAGCGATGCGGGGCGCCTGGGGGCTCAGTCAGTTAAGCATCTGGCTCAGGTCATGATCTTGGGGCTTGTGAGATCCAGCCCCATGTCAGGCTCTGCACTGACATTGTGGAACCTGCTTGGGATTCTCTCTCCACCCCTCCCCTGCTCATTCTCTCTTTCTCTTTCTCTCTATCTCAAAATAAATAAATAAACTTAGGGCACTGGGGGGCCCAGTCGGTTGAGCGTCCGACTTCAGCTCAGGTCACGATCTCACAGCTGGTGAGTTGGAGCCCCGCGTCGGGCTCTGTGCTGATGGCTCGGAGCCTGGAGCCTGCTTCCGATTCTGTGTCTCCTTCTCTTTCTGCCCCTCCCCTGCTCATGCTCTGTCTCTCTCTGTCTCTCAATAAAAAAATAAACGTTAAAAAAAATTTTTTTAATAAATAAATAAATAAACTTAAAAAAAGAAAAAGCAATGAAAAGATGAAAAACACATGGAGAGCAGCTGGATGCAAAGGGATAGTTGGTGCATCTACTAACACAGTTCGAGCCGGGAGACATCGAGTCGACTGTGAGCGTGGGAAGTGAGTGCCAGGAAGCTCTCTCCGATACCCCTTGTGTGGATGGTTGTCCAGACACCCATTTTCCTGAGAAAGATCCTTTCCCTGAGCAAGACAACGCATCCATCCGAAGCATGCATGACATCCCCACCCGTGAGGTCCCTGTGTTTGAGGCTGGGGGCTCCTGAATTCGCATTTGGCTCGTCTGTGGTCACTGCTGCAGATAATAAGAGGAACTTGACGTGAGGAGCAGGAAGGAGACTAGACGTGGTAGAGAAGAGGGGCTGCGTGAATACCCTTGAACAACGTGTGTAAAGGAATTCATTTTGGAGACTGCTTTCACCAAAATGGATTGCAAACTGCAAATTGTTGCCACGTACCACACGTTTCTACCTTCAGAATGCTATCTCTGCGGAATAATTTCGAATATCATATGCCTGGTGTGTATTTCTGGGGGATATCTTTCAAAAAATTTTTAATTGGATTATTTTCAGTTTAGAAAACATAGAACAATTAAAAGTTAAAAGAAAAAGTTTAATCTATGTTTAACATATATAGTAAATATGAATTAAATTAACCATTGGACCTCTGCAGCCTGCTGGTGTCCCATTTCTGAGTGATGCCTGAGTCATCCTGTAGGAGTTCAATGACAGGTCAGAGAGCATCCTGAAAAGCTGTGGGGCAATTCCGTTTAAGCCTGGTGAAAACGTACTCGGATTACAGTAACTTTTCTTTGCAGTCTGGGAAGTGACTGGATGTGCCCTGGAAGGGGGTGCATTTGTGAACAGAGTCCATTTATCCTAGAAATCTGGAGCCCGTGCTCTTTAGCACTACCTGAGTGGGAATGCCCCTTCCTCCTCTGGTGACTTCTCATATCTTGGGTGGGTGTCCTGACAGCAGAAAGCGAGGGTTCCAGCGGGGTTAGGACAGGCAGTGACTGGGGAGCAAAACCACCAAGAAAGTTGACGGGTCTGCCAGTATCCCATCCTACGAAATGCAGTCTTTGTATGATTGCCAGATGGTCAGGGTCCCAAACTGGGAATTCATAAGTAATGCCATGAAAGTGATCTAAAAAGAACAATGCTTACACGTGTTTGATATCCTTACAAATAATGTGTCTGAAATCCTGGAGGAGGCACATTCCACTCCAACCCAGAAGGCAAGCAGCCTGAGGAGGGGCCGTGGCTGGAGTCCTTGCCCACGGCCTGGGATCTGCAGGGCTCGAGGCATGACGTCTCTGAAACAGGAAAGGACAAAATAAAAACCAAAGGAAAGCTATGAAAACTAAAGACAGATACTGCGGACGTGAGGGGTCCTGTGTGCATCGCTCACCACTGGGCGGGCCGGACAGGACGAAAGTGCCCGGGAAGGCAGCAGGCTTGCTGGGTGAAGAGGAGAAGCCTCGCATCCGTCTGGCCACCAGGCAAAGGGAAACCTGGTCCCAGGGGAGGAGCCGCGGCTGCACCTTCAAGGCTCTCGAAGAGCCCGACTAGTCAAATAGCTTACACCTGCCCCATTTATGTAAACTGCGAAGGGAAAAATGAGATGAAAAATGAGAAGAAATGCACCGCTGTGCCACTTTTGGCATTTGTCAAGGCAGAATTTTGGACATAAATTTAAAAGCTCGAGTTAAATCTTAGAGAATAAGTACATGGTATAAATTTGTAGGGCAACATTTAACGATGTTACTATGCAAACTCAGAGGCCATTAGGGAAGGGAAGCTTTGAGGAGACGGTGGGTGTCGGTTTAACTTTATGTGCTTGAAGTTAAAAATCACTGGTTTTAGATAATGAGAACTAGAGATTCACGTATGTCATTGTAAGTTGTGTCTCCCGTATACTGTGGGGCTGGTGGTCTCAAAGCCAGTGATGGGAGGGCTCAGGAGGACTGGCCAGGTACCCGAAACAGGGGCGGGCAGGCCTCTGCAGGCAGGCATCCAGGATCAGATGTGATGAGTCAGGATCTTGGGGAATGAGGGCTTTCTCAGAAAGAAAAGAAGCCTCTTGACTAACTAAGGAATTGTTACCCACTAATTAAGGAATGTCCAACTTGTGATTTACGAACCCTAGCTTCTTAAGTATCAATGAGTGCCAAACTGAAGAAAATTTTTCATTTACTAGCAGCCATGGTTGGCATTAAAAATCACGAATCTATTTGTCACAAAACAAATCTCATGACATTGCTAGCAATGAATTTCTGACTTGCAGTCTGTCTTGGCCCCGGGATGACGCTCCTGCAGCAGGGAGGAGGACGTTGGGTCCCTAAAGGTGCTCCCATGTGCTCTTACCCTACTC
This sequence comes from Herpailurus yagouaroundi, assembly GCF_014898765.1. Classification (NCBI taxonomy): domain Eukaryota; kingdom Metazoa; phylum Chordata; class Mammalia; order Carnivora; family Felidae; genus Herpailurus; species Herpailurus yagouaroundi. The sequence goes on from NW_024412419.1 coordinate 400,652, forward strand.
ACCGCTCACCACAGGCTCACAGAGCACTGCTCCTCATGGACCACCCTCCCTTCTGCATTCTTCAAACTTGTTAGCAGGTTTGATATATTTTCTTTTCCATATTTCCTCTTATCTAAAATTAGGTTATTGCTGAAAGAAAATCACAGTCTTTTGCCATTCTTCTAAGGTACAAATAAAAGAGGACTCTCAGACCACATAATTTTGATGAGTCTAATAAATAACCAAGGAACGTGGGCCCCACCCATGAGTTTGTGATTCAGAGTCTTGGTTGAACCAAGGGTCTGCATTTTTTAAAGCATATTTTTTTAGAGTGAGCACGAGTGGGGAGGGGGCAGAAGGAGAGAAAGAGTCTTAAGGAGGCTCCGCGCTCAGCATGGAGGCCGACAAGGGTCTTGATCCCAGGGATCATGACCTGAGCCGAAATCAAAAGTCAAATGCTCAACCGACTGAGCCACCCAGGCTCCCCAAGCATCTGCATTTTTAACAACTATGCCCAGTTACTCTGAAAATGGGATCCAGGGAACACATGCTGAGGATTATTTTTTCTAAGTCTTATAACCTGAATATTTTTTGTTTCCATTTAAAAGAAATGTTCCTTTCATTTCTTATTATAGCTATAAAAGCTGCATTTCTAAAAACAAATATTTTAGTTTTGCCTGTTTTTAAAAGAAGTTGTGTAAGCCCACATTCTCTACCTGACTTCTTTCATTTGGGTCTTTGTGAAAAGCGTCTGACCCCTGATCCCGTTCCTCCAACATGCCTCCGCCCACGTCCCTCTCCACCCAGGGGACTGAAGATCCTACGTCTTTAATTATAGTGTTCATGCTAAAGACGGATTTTGGTCACTTATGTTTGTAGGTATTTCAAATTGAGATAAATATGCTCGACAAGCTAGGCTGGTTGATCTCTTCATAATTATCTGACGTGGTGTTTCTGGTTTTTTAATTTCCCAAAGGGTAATGGTGCCAGTTCCTTGAGCTACTCGTTTATTTAATTTTGACTTATTGAAATATTCTTATAGGTTGACTTTAGAAGGAATTTTAACAACGGTTAATAATAAACAATGATTAATAATGTGTCTATGAAGCAACATTCACACCTATACATATCATAATTTATTAACACCGAGTGAAATACCAGATTAAGTATATCAATTCTACAGATGCCTGGCTATCTATGTATATTTTCATGTTCTTATTTATTAAATCCCCTTCATTTTGTGTCTCAGAATCTCTTCCCTTGAATTAGTTTGAGCATTAATAAGCCAGCATTTATTGTGGAGGAAAGTGAATCCCTTGATGCTGGAATTGTAGAAGCTGTTTTGGCAGAAACGACACACCATCAAGTATTTTCCAGGTGCTGGTAAAGATATGTTCCTTTAGGGACAGGCAGTGAACTGGAAAATCACAGTTCTCTTTCAAATGACTTCATGCATTTTCTTTAATGTTTAATGGAATGCAATGATTTTTTTTTTAGTTTTATGAGGATAAAAAGGTGTTCTGATGCTAACATTTTAATGAATAATTTTTTATAAACTAAAATCTCAGTGCCCAAAATTGTTACCCAAAATGTGCTCAGACCACTTTGAAAGGTTGTAAAGGCAATAATGAAAAACCTTCCCAGTTTATGGTCTCGAAGAAAGGGTCATGGCAGTTTGTTTATAAACGATGCAATTAAAATGCAAAAGCGATACAAAGTTATTTCCTCATTTAAATTACATGAAATCCTAGCTACGCAGCTGTTCCCGCCATGGGGTTGTAGGGATTCTAGGATGTGGGACTGACTTTGGATCCACTCTGTGCTGAAGCTCATCTCCCACTTCCTATCATCCTACTGGTCTCCCGAGAAGGTCTTTGTGGACAGAAGACAGGGTTTCAATTAAATGAAAACATATATCAACCTTTACCAAATGTAGATAAATACGATTCCCAATTTGTTCTTCATTTATCTCAAACAGCATTACTATTCGTCATTGGACAGGAAGACAGGTCACATCACTTGGACACTGTACACATTACTGGAAACTCGTGGTGTATCAAAAATTAGCAAAATATCCGCAGCCTACGAACGAACAGGTCTCAAGACCGCGGGTGGGAAGTCTGCACGCTGTGCGCCCCCCCCCCCCCCCCCGCACGCACCAGGTCAGACCCAGGATCTGTTTCCACCCGATGCACTTCAGGTCCAAGAATCCGTTTTATAAATTAACGTGAGCATGAAATCCGTTGTTTGCATCTTTTTAATTTGCACGTATTTGCCTAACTTTGCATGAAAAACTTTTCTGTCAGGGAAATTCTCTGTCCAAGACAAGTTGTATCTGCTCTGCCCTGTGGCCGACCTCCACTGACCCCGCCCCGCCCCCCTGGTCACGCCACCCTGCCCCATCGCATAGCCCCGCCCCCCTGTTCACACCACTCCCCCCCTGCTCACACTGCCCCCCCACTCCCCCCTCACACCGCCCCACCCCCTGCTCACACTGCCCTGCCTCCCCTCACCCCCTTATCCCCTCATACCACCCCGCCCTGCTCACACCGCCCCACCCTCCGCTCATACCGCCTCCCCGGCCCCCCTGTTCACACCACCCCGCCCCCTCACACCGCCCCACCCCCCACTCACGCTGCCTCACCCCCCACTCACTAGTCCCGCCCCACTCACACGGCTCTACCCCCTCACACCGTCTTCCCCTCATGCCCCCGTCCCCCCTCCCCCCTCCCACAGCCCCGCACCCCACTTACCCTGTGCCCACCCCCCTTCCACCCGCTCGGGTCGCACCCTTTGGGAGCGCCCTCTCCTGAGAGGTCAGTGCTCCTGTGCTCGGGGCGCCAGGGAGTCTCAGCCCCAAGGAAGAACCTGCGCCGTCACTGCAGGACGTCCATGCCCCACTGCGTGTCCAGGAACACTACCGGCCAGGGAGCCGTTTTCTCGGCCGGCTTTAGGACCACAGGCGGCCCCGAGGTCACTCTGCTCCTAAGGGGCCCCGGCTGCAAGACTCAGTGCGCGTGTGCCGCCAGAGCCCGAGGGCCCCCAGCCTCCTGCAGTCGCCCCCCACTGTCACCCGCGGACCCCGCTGCGTGGTGGGCATCGCTGTACGCCCCCTTCACGGGCAGCAGGTTTGTGAAAGGCTTGCATTTGCTTCCACCCGCTCCCAGACGGCGCCCTGGCCTGAGGTGCCTGCGGGACAGTGTTCAGATCACACACTCGATCCAGAGACTCAGCCACACTTAACCCGAGTAACTGTGAACAATGCACCTGACTTGTTTTCTTCACAGTCACCAGAGGATATTCTGCAGTACCTGCCCCGGGTTCTCGTGGTGGCCCTGCCACTCCAGAAGTGTGCAAGGCCCCCAGCTGTGGTGGGGAGGGGGGTACAGCAAAGACAGAAGTGTGCAAGGTACAGGGCCCCCAGCTCGGAGGGGGGGTACAGCAAAGACAGAAGTGTGCAAGGCACAGGGCCCCCAGCTGCGGTTGGGGGGGGTACAGCAAAGACATAAGTGTGCAAGGTACAGGGCCCCCAGCTGCGGTTGGGGGGGGGTACAGCAAAGACAGAAGTGTGCAAGGTACAGGGCCCCCAGCTGCGGTTGCGGGGGTACAGCAAAGACAGAAGTGTGCAAGGTACAGGGCCCCCAGCTGCGGTGGAGGGGGGTACAGCAAAGACAGAAGTGTGCAAGGTACAGGGCCCCCAGCTGCGGTGGGGGGTGGGTACAGCAAAGACAGAAGTATGCAAGGTACAGGGCCCCCAGCTCGGAGGGGGGGTGGGTACAGCAAAGACAGAAGTGTGCAAGGTACAGGGCCCCCAGCTTGGAGGGGGGGCATAGAGCAAAGGCAGTGGATTCAGTTTGCGGGGCTGGTGTTAGGTTCGAATGAGACAGAAGGTGAGCAGCACCTTGCTGGCACTTAGCACATTCTTTGCCCTTGTCTGTAATTGTGATTACAGACACGATCTAACTCGACGTCTGGTGCCTGAGTCTGGCCCCTGGTTGACTCAACACCTAGGTTACTGCGATTTTTGTATCGGAGCCCTGAAAAAAGGGCCCACTCTGTCCCCCCCACCCCCGGGCGTTCTTGGCACCGCTCAGGGGGCCTCTACAGCAGTAGGTGCTCAAAAGCAGGTGTTGAGAGAGTGCACGGACAGTAGAGGGCTTTGCTGAAGCCAGTTACTAGTTCTAGCTGCAAAGTGTGGACCACGCTTCTCTTCCGTGGCCGTCTGTGTGCTCACAAGAGGACCCGTCCCTCCCACCACAATTTAGACACTTAGAACGAAGAAGCCACAGCCTTAGGAAATCACACTTGCTCAGGTGTGTGAGTCCCTACCCAGTGTGGGGCCCACGCAGCTACCTGCCTATCTAAGGAAGAGTGCAGTTTTGAAATTTACTTCAAGTAGAGAAAATAGCACTTCGTTTTATATAATGCAAAGATGTTCTGGCTTTCGTACCTATCATAAGCACACTTTTTATTTTTAAGCCAACGTCCCACCATATGCACGCACACGTATGTGCCACTTCACGTAGGAGCCTCTGTACACAATCCTACCCCTTAGGATGGCGAGAAACATCGTAATTAATCCTGAACTTTCCATGTTTTTAAAACAACTGCTTTAATCGTTTCATGAAAGGCCGGAGGTAGGCAGGACACCTGTGTTCTAGTCGAGGATTTAAAATAGCAGGAATGATTGGCATTTGCATTTGGCTTCACAGATTTCTTCCTCTAGCAATTTCCGTGGGGCCACACGGCCCCCTTCAGAAGCAGGCAGGCATATCCTAATCGTGTCCACGCCAGCGAGGAGAGAGAAGGCTCCCAGGAGTCCCGTAGGGTCCCGACTCGGAGTCTAATGAAGGCTGAGGAAGCGTGGGCCTCACGGCCCCGGGACTTCCAGAACCAAACCCTGGAGTCGTTCTCTGTATCCACCTGCTCCTGACAGGTCATGCTTGGTGACCTCTTGTCTGCCGCAGGGGACTCAGGACAGGCAGGACCGGTTCCCTGGCTCGCCCAGAATGTCTGCACTGACTGACCCTCACCCAGCTGCGCTTCTGGAATTTTCACCATTGGACAGTTCCTTCACTGTGAGACTGTTTCACGATTAAGTTCTCTGTTCTTCTGGAAATGGGATTTGCCTTTTTCTGCAGGTGACTGGATCCCTAACTCACACCACAAAAATGTCTACCGTTTAGATTAAGTATTTTATTTCAAGGTTTTGGGAGGAGATGCAAGAAACTAGTAAGAGGCACCAATTACATAAGGTCGGTAGCTGCTAGGTGCTGTTCCAAGTGAGTCGTGCCTGCATTTAGCCTCACACGGCCGCACAGGGAGCCCTGCTAGCACCTCCTGGCACGGCCATCAGAGCTAAAACCCCAAGAGGGGAAGTGACTTGACCCAGCTGGCTCTGCTGGGCATGGAGGAGCTGGCACTTCGTCTTCGTCGGGGGGGGGGGGGGGGGTGGGGGTCCACTTCCTGGACTGAGTTTTCTTAATCAATCTAGGAAACTTTCGTGGAAAAGCCATCCTTTTCTACCTGGGTTGTTTTAACTGAGTTTCCCTGCAGGCCTTCTCAGTGCCTTCTGTTCCTGCTCACAAGTTAGGGGGAAGTGGCTGCCCAGGACCTAGCAGAGCTGGGTGCGTGTCCCTCCCGCAGTGGGTCTGCTGTCCCACACATGGCAGGTGGCCTGTGGTTGGCGGGCACTGGGACACTGAGTGTCCACCCAGCAGGGTAGGGACTCCCCTCAAAGAAGCAGCGACTGCCCATCAGTAAAAATAAGTGGGCTTTCCTCTAAGATGTTTAGGGGTGAAGTGTCATTTACACACAGAACCTAACCTAGAGAGTGACAAGGTATGCCTGTACAGACACTGTGCCACTCCACACGGTTTCAACGCAATGCAGATCGTACCTCTGGGCTTAGCAGTGGCCAGAATCAACACCTCCCTGTGAAGTATTTGCCTGTTCTCTCACGTGTATGTTCAGGAGCCCAACACTTCCCAGGAGAGTCAAATTTGCATAACGCCTGCGCCCATGCTCCAAGAAGGTCCCCTCCTGGCAGAGGGCCGGGCGGACACGGTGGGGAACAGCAGAGTCACAGCGCACGCTCCTCACCCGCAGTCCTGGGGACACTCGTCCCCATTTGAGGGTCCCGGGGGAGGACAGGGAGTCAGAGAGGTTGCCTGTTTTGGCCCAGTGTGTGTGCGTGATGCTGGAGGCAGGGCTGAAGCGTCTCCCGAACCACCTGCCGCGAGGAGGCCCCCGCCCCCCAACCGAGGCGAACGCGCATTCGCCAGGCAGGGCCCCCCAGGCCTGGCGCGAGGAGGTGGGCGAGGACACGTACACGTGACACGAAAGCTGAGTCTGGACAGGTAGGAAGGGGTCCAGCAGACGAAGATGGCGAAGTGGTGGTGGACACGCAGTGGGGGCGAGTCACAGCACAGCCGCGGGGTCGGAGCCCGGGACTTGGAGAGACGGCGCCAGTGGAGACGCTGCTCTAGGAGCTGGGCACCGCGGGAGAGCACTGAGTATCAGCACCCCGGCCGCGTGGCTCTCCTGTTCAGCTGACCCCCCAACCTGGAAATACTAACTTAAGCATTACACCTGCGTGCCACCGAGGCGACAGGTCACATCCTCTGTGTCACCACACAGAATGAAGAGGCCGGGTCAACACAAGAGCGGCCCTCCTGCCGTCCCCTCGCCTCTTGGAGGACACTTCTGGAGGCCACGTGCGGGGTGCGCACACACGACACGGGGGGGCCCTCCTCGGGGCCGGGGTGCACACACACAGTGGGGTGACCCCCTCCTCGGGAACGGGGTGTGCACTCGCGGCGGGGGGGACCCTCCTCGGAAGGAGGTCACCTTGGGGCGCCTGGGACCCCGCGGGCTTGGCTGCAGGAGCTCTCACCCTCCCTCCTGTTCTCAGGGCTCCAGGGTCAGTTCTCCACGCAGAGAGTTTTAAACGGGGAAATAAAAAGGCAATATCCTGTATCACCACTGTCAGCCTCAATTACCGTACCTCGTAAATTCTAACTTACAGTAGGGTCCACGTGGAGCTCTGGCTAAGAAACGTACAGTAATAGGCCGTTTATAAAACTGACAAAAATTCTTCTGCTAATGCCAGGAATAACTGAAGATTTTCAGAAAGAAAAACAGGAATATTTCCTCATGTAAATAATAGATAAAGAGTGAAAAAGAATAAATGAACATAATCCAGCAGTAATCCCCTTGGGGGACAATAAAACCCGGAAAGTCCAATTTGTGCAGCCGGCCCCATTAGGCTGGAAGTTAGGAAGCCAGACGCGGCCTGCAGCTCTGAAGGCAGTGACCTCATGTGGGGTCTGATGTCTTGAATAGGAAACTGCGGCAGGAAGGAATTTCAGCACTTCATTAGTTGGCATTAGTTCGGAGCTCCGGTCGGGAAGGCAGGCGGCGGTGCCCGGTGCCCCTTGGGCCGCCGGGGCCGAGCTGGGCCCTGGGAAGTCAGCCGTCCACAGTCACCTTTGCTGGTGGTGTATACAGGGTGGCCTCTGAGTTCTCCAGTTCTGAGGCGGTGACTCAGCTGCTTGCCCTCCATTGGTAGGTAACTATTTTTCGGTAGAGGTGAAGAGACGGCAGGAGAGAGGAGGTTAAGTCATGTTGTGTTGTAAACCTCACGTATTTCTATTTTCTACAAGAAGAAATTTCACGAGTTTAAATGTTTATTCTTAGTACACTAGGCCATTGTAATAGCGTTTACCCTGCATTAGTAATTACAAGCATTAGAGTATTAGGGTATTAGAGATTGTAACGACTGGGCTCCATAAGCAAAGCTCTGTATATGTATGATCTCAACACACTGTTCCCTAGTGAAGAATGAGCTCATACGACACTTGGTATTGTTTTTCCTACAATGACTATGAATTTTCCTAACAATTTGTGACCAAATTCCCTTGGTGGGCAGTTGGCAAAGGCTACGGAGCCAAGTGAAGTCCCCGAGCTTGGGGACACACAGAAATGAGCAGATTTCCTCTGGTTCACGCATGCAATCCCCTCGCACAGCCTCCAGGGTGCTGGTACTCTGCTCTTCTGGTCCTGTCTGCAACTGTAGTGATTACTCAGGTGGTTTGTCCTCAGGGTGCATCTGGGCGAGCTGAATGCTTCAGGTAAAATGACCAGAATAGACATGATCGTCGTATATTTTTCTGTCTTATAAAATTCATATTTAATGTACTAAATTTTATAGTAAAGCTTATGAATATCTTCCCAAATTTCAAAAATGATGCACGTAAATAAGGCTTGAGCCCATTTGCATGTGGCCAGATGGTAAGAAAGTACCTCTTTGATTCATGTTCCTCAAACTCAGTGGTGTACTTTGACTGTTTGATTGGCTAATTTTTTTCTTCTCATGCTTTCCTTCAAAAAATTTCCTTGGTAGGAAAGCTACATAAAATTGCACTATACATCTTTGATTAGATACTTCAATTACTGAGACAATGCCACATCAGAGTTTATTGGGATACGTGTGTGTGTGTTGAGAATGACAATCTTGTTTCATTATGTACCTGTAGCTTGGGGAAATTCTTGAAGGACCCTAATAATGAGCAAATAACACATATTTATGCTGTAGTGTTTCAGTTGTCTCCTGAAACATGAGTATTTCCTGTATGTCTCAGAGGTAGAACCTGGGTTGGCTATAAGCCCATTCACCAGTCAATCTTTAAAGAAAGAGTTTATGACTTACTGAACGCACATTCACCAGTCAATCTTTAAAGAAAGAGTTTATGACTTACTGAACGCACATCTATCTTCCTTTGCCTCTGATCCCAAACAGATGTCAGAAAACAATTGAAGCTAAAATAAACTAATTTCAGGAAAATTCTGGGAGGCAAGAAACAGCCATCAACATACCATTTTTTTTTTTTTTTTAGAAATCTCCCAAATTGAAAAACAGATAGGGTCATAACTTCAGAGAGGATAAGTCCTAGGGCAACTCCAGTGCTTAGCACCAAGTCCATATAAAACACTGCCCCAGAGGTAAGAGCCCTCAAGGGAAGGCTCCAGGCAGAGAGCAGACGGATGGAACAAAAAGGATGCGGAAGGTCCCTCCTGTGCAGAACTGGACAGGGCTCCCCATGCCTGGCACTGATCTAAGTTCTTGCCTTAAGAAACTAGAAAAAAGAAGAGCAAAATACAGCCCGAGCTTGCAATAAGGTAGGACACACAAGGCAAGACTAGAAATCGAGAGATCAAATACATGAAAACATTTGGGAAACCAACAAAACTAATGAAAGATGTGACTAGGTAAGGAAATTCAAGTCAAGACAAAAAAGCAGATGGGAAATGAAGGGTAAACAGGAAGCTGGGAAACAGGAAACAGACTGGCAGGTGTAACAGAGTGAACATACTGGAGAAGCCACGTTCGGGAAGTCTGTGGTTAAAGCATTTCCCAGTTAAGTCTTGAGGAAGACCTGGGAGTGGTGGGTCGTAGGTGTGCGAGTGTGAGGGCAAAGTTAGGCTGAGAACACAGGTATTGTCTGAGTCTGTATCACTGCATCCTGAAGTGTGGTCCTCGACGAGCTGCATGGATGTCACCTGAGATGCATTAGAAATGCAAATTCTCCAAATTCTCCATCCAAATCTCCCGAATCAGAAACAGAAATCTCTGTGCATAGAGCCCAGAGGCTTTGCATGTGCTTCTGAGCACAGTCAAGTCTGAGCCCTGCTGCTGTGTGAGAAAGTTGGAATCCCAGAGCCCTTTTCCACCCACGGAAGCCTGGCCACGGTCTCCCCAGCTCAGCAGAAGTCCGGAGATACAGTACTCAGGAGATCGTTTTTAGAGGAGTGTTTCCCAAACTTTAATGTGCATACACATTCTTGCTAGACACAGATTGTGATGTAATAGGTCTGGGCTGAGACTGGAGGCCATGCATGTTTAATAAGCTCCCAGGGGACACCATTGCTGCTGGCCCGAGGACCACACTGAGCATCAATGGTGCTTCTCAGTCTCGGCCACACCACCATCACCTGGGGACATCTGCAAACTGCCCACGCGGAGTCCCACCCCGGAGTGTTTGCTTAATTGGCGTGGTGTGTGGCCTGAGCGCTGAGATCTTTAAAGCTCCCCAGGTGATTCTTCTGGATGACCAAGCTCTGAAGCTGGACTGTAGCACAGCAGAAGGTAAGTGTTCCAGACTGTAAGTGGAGAGTAGTGAGAATTTACATACGGAAAAGTGACTTCTAATCTTCTCCAGCAAGGCTTCTATGCAAGGGCTTATATGGTTACTCTGTGGGAAAATTTGCCCAAATGAAAAGAAATGCAGGAATATTTACAATTACCACCTAATCAGGCAATACGCTCTATCCAGGCTTACATGAAAGTCGGTAAAGCCAAAGATTAACCAGGCAACTCATTTTCAATTGTAAAGGCTCAAAAGAATCCTTTCTGAAACATGCCTCCAAGTATCTGGAAATAAACTTACCCGGAATTGTGCAGAACTACACAAATACATTTGTGCAGAACTATAGAGCCTAAGAACATAAAAGTTGAAAATACCTAAAGAGATAATCATACTGAGTAGAAGAATTCACCATTTTGAAGCTGTCAACTATCCCCAAATTAATCTACTAAATCAATTCAATTCAAATATCCAATTACTTCAATTAAAAATATCAAATCTTCAATAGAATTTTTGGTGGAACTTGAAAACCTGTTTCTTTTTTTTATTTTAAAGTTTATTTATTTTGAGAAAGGGGTGAGAGCAGGGGAGGGGCAGAGAGAGGGAGAGAGAGAGTGCGGAGTGACAGTGTGGGGCCTGACGCAGGGCTTGAAGTGACAAATGACAAGATCACTGCCCCAGCTGAAATCAAGAGTCGAACGCTTAACCGACTGAGCCACCCAGGCGCTCTGAAAAGCTAATTCTGAAATTCATGTAAACCATATGCAAGGTTGGCCAATGATATTTTCTGATCAATTACAAGTGCACTCGTTTGGAAATAGACAAACTCACTGCTCATGAATAATTTACTATTAAAATTTTAACATGAAAATGTAGATTCTCTCTGTCCTTTTTTGAGTAATATTCCCCATAATGAGTAGTTTTTGCTGATCCTTAGTTTTTTTACCTACAAGTTTAGTATGAGAAAATTATCTTGTGAAGAAAGGACAGGGCCTATGTTACAACCGAGAGCCAATAGACACAGAAGACCTTCTTTCTGAAACCAGAGCATCAAATTATTTCAGCATGATATAAAATTTATTCTTTGAGAAGACTTAAGACTTACACAAGCCTCTAGCAATGTTAATCAAGAAAAAAATGGATAACCTGCACTTTCATATTAAATTTTAACGGTAAATTATTCATTTATATTATCCATTTATTAACGATTTAATATAGACGTGTAGATCTGGTAGACAATTTTCTAGAGAAACATATCTTACCAAAGTTGATTCAAGAAGAGATACAAAACTGAATACACTTATATCCACTAAGGAAATGGAATGAGTTAATGGTAAAACACCTACTGGAAAACAAAACAAACAAAATCCAGAAGTCCCAGTTAGGGACATGTTTTTATCAGACTTTAGTTTTTATTTAAAAGCCTTTATTTTTTTAAGCAGTTTTAGGTTCACATCAAAATAAGAGGAAGGCACAGAGATTGTCCACGTCGCCTCTGCCCCCGCACCTGCACAGCCTGGCCATTTTCAACTTCCCCACCAGACGGTATGCTTGTTACAACTGGTTAGCCCATGTGGACACTGCATGACCACCCACAGTCAATGCTTTACCTTATCGCTCACTGCTGCTGTTCATTCTGTGAGTTTAGACAGGTAGGTAATGACAGGCAGCCATCTTTACAGCATCATACAGAGTAGCTTCACTGCCCCCCAAATTCTCTGTGCTCCACAAAACATGAGCTTTTAAAAATCACTCTGATGCACCACAGGTTCCAAGGACAGTTAAACCAATCCCCGAATCCTATGTTTGATCGCAACTCTGCTACTAAGCACGTAGGAGTCCTGTCAGGGAAACAGAAACAGGTGTTTCAGCAGAAGGCATTCAGTCCAGGGAGGTGGACCCAGAGGTTCAGGTAGGGATTCTATAGAGCATCTGAGGAGGGCTGCTGACTGGCCCCTCATGTCACCTGAGCAGGTGGGCTATGTGGGCAGTGCTGGAGAAGGGAGGAGCTGGCACCCAGCACCTGCTCCTGAGTCCAAGAGCCCATGTGAGGGACAGGCAGAGGACTCCCCTTCGCTCATGTCCCAATTCCGACATTCTGGCACCTCTCACTGAAAGAACCTAACAGACATCCGGCTGCTCGAAGCCAGTGCCCCACGTCCTGCAGGGGAGCGGAAAGATGGGCCTGGCCCAGGGACGAGCTGGCGAAGTGACGGCACAGCACAGGGTGTCAATCTAGGTTGATAAGGATTTTCCCTCAGAAAGAAGTTTTTCTCCATTTCCTTTGGCTTCTGTTACTGCTGCTGCAAATCTCAGTACTCACCTCCCTCCCTTTGAATCACATGGTCCTCTTGTTTCCTTTTGAAGTTTAAAAACTTACTCTTATCCCAAAATTCCATGATTATTTGTTTGGGTCTGAGGTTTTTTACTCCTTTCTAAGAACATTGGATAGATCTCTAACTCTGGGAGTGGATGGCCTCTTTTCTAGGAAATCTTTTGATTTTGTAGAAATAGTTTTCTTTTTGCACTTTCTCTGTTCTCTCTCTGGAACTGTTACTCAAATGTTGCACTTGCCATATTGAATTCTTGTTGAGTAAAATTATTTTTTTTAATTTATTTATTTAAATTCAAGTTAGTTAGCATACAGTGTAGCCTTGGCTTCAGGAGTAGAACCCAGTGATTCACCTCTTGCATAGGACACCCAGTGCTCGTCCCGACAAGTGTCCTCCTTAATGCCCATCACCCATCTAGCCCATCCCCCATCCACTTCCTTCCATCACCACTAGGATTGTTCTCTGTACTTAAGAGTCTCTTATGGTTTGCCTCCCTCTATGTTTGTATCTTATTTTTCCTTCCCTTCCCCTATATTCATCTGTTTTGTTTCTCAAATTGCACATATGAGTGAAATCATACGATATCTGTCTTTCTCTGACTGGCTTATTTCACTTAGCGTAATACCCTCCAGTTCCATCCACGTTGTTGCAAATGGCAAGATGTCATTCTTTTTGATAGCTGAGTAGTGTTCCAGTGTTGAATAAAATTCTTAAATATTCGTCATAAATACCTCTGTAAGGCCGGGTACTTCTTCAACTGCAGTTTTCGGAAACCAGATGGTGGACCTTCCATGGACCCACCCTGTCACTTGGTAATTCCTTCCCCTGGTTCCAGCTGGCTGGGGTCCTGCAGGCTCCAGCTTATGCTTAGACCACTCTTTATTTGGCCTAAATGTGTGTAACTTCTAGATTCACATGTCATCTCCTTCAAGGTACTCGTAAACAGGTGTAATGCATACTTAGGACGAGGGACTGTGTGTTACATCTTTGGAGGCATGTTCTAAACATACTCATTCAGTAATGAAAATGTGGGACCTTTTGCATGTGAGGTGAAAAGTGTGGGATGATCCCACAAATAGCATTTTCTTTTCCTTTGGGGATGATTAGTCTATAATTTCATCAATTAAGTCACAGCATGTTCTTTGAATATCGTAACTCAGGAGATCACGCTAGTGCAAGAAAATGTAGCTAACACTTGATCTTTTCCAAAATGGCGTAATAGAAAGAGTCACGCTGCTATCTGCACACCTGCAGAGCCATGGTGCTTCTGTGACCGCCCAGACCAGGACACTGCCCAGACCCTCTTTGCATCGAGGTGGGGCCGTGAGACAGGGCTCCCCAGGGAAGTGAGCTGAGTGATGTGTGTCAGTTCCGGGTCCCAATGGTCAAGAAGAAATGAGTTCCTCATGCTCTGCTCTTTGTCCTTTATGCTGGGGGCCTGTAGAAATCTGGGGCGAGAGAGTGAGTGTTAGGATACCCTGGAACCGCCAGTTTCTGGATCGTCCTGTGGAGTCTGTCTGCCAAGTGCCCACAGTGAATGGTCAGGAGACAAGAAACACACCTTTGGCTGTGAGTCTCTGCAGGTGAGGGTGGTCAGAGTTCGCTTGTTCAGGCACTTCCATGTCCCGGGAGTGTCCTAAGCACATTAACGGATGCTCATTGGTTTAATCCAAAACAAAACCAGACGGTGAGGTAGGTACTGTCATCACCTCCGTTCATGCTTGAGAAACCTGAAGCCCGATGAGTGAGTGTTTTGTCGTTTGGACAAAACGTGACTGGCGTGTGTCTCAGAGTGCGAGTATTGACCACTGTGCCGTGCTTCTCTCGAGAAAACGCTCTCAGGATCCTTGAGGGAGTATCCCATATTTATGTATATCTGTCTCTATAGTCGCCATGCCTCTGTCTTCCCCTGCCTTGTAAGACCTCAGCCCACTCGTGTAAATATACATGCATGCGGTTTTGCTGTTTGGAAGTGGTGCAGTGGCAATTTATACAACAGATAGTTACCTTTAAAATACATCTGATATTAGGGGTGCATGGGTGGCTCAGTCAGTTAAGCGTCTGACTCTTGATTTCTGCTCAGGTCATGATCCCAGGTTTGTGAGATCAAGCCCCGCATCAAGCTCTGTGCTGACAGCGTGGAGCCTGGTTGCGATTCTCTCTCCCCCCCCCCCCCTCTCTCTCTCTCAAAAATAAACTTAAAAAAACTTGAGGTAAAATAAAATGAAATGCATCTGATATTCAAAAACATCCTGCAAGGCAGATGCTAACTAACAATCAGCTAAGTGGCTTTCTCAGAGTACCAGGTTGGTTAAGGTGGACGGAGGACGACCAGACTCGCAGCCTAACATTCTCGGTGCACGTGGGCGAATCTCAGCACCCAGAGCTCAGTCCTCACTACCTGCCTGCAAGTTGTCCTTCTAGCACTATATCCTTGACCCAGAAACTGCCTTTACAGAAAACAGAAGAATATGCCTGTCTCTGTTCTCTTGCTATCCACCAAAACCCAAAGTTCATCAAAATGTTCAGTGAGCACATCCGCAAGTTCTCACAGTACTCTCTTGGCCGGCCTGAGGACAGACCAAAACCAGGGAACGTGATTCTGGCTGAGCTCCAGGCCAAGTCAGGGCTGTTCCTCAAATTTGTGACCCTCGATCCTTTCTGGATGCTTGTGTTTCTACCTCTGGGTGCTCTTCCTGTTTCTGCCACGCCCCCTGGGTCCACTAACTCAGAGCACACAGCTTCGTAGTTCGTTCCCACCCTAAAATATCCTTGATATCTCTGTTCCTACAGTTCAAAATCACTTGTTCACCTAACATTCATTGAGTCTCTGCTGTGGTCAGGCATCATTCGAAGTGCTAAGCGGACAGAAAGATCTGTTGTCATGTAGCTTAGTTTTAGTGTGGGGAGAGAGAGGCTAGCAGAATACAAAGCAGTCAGGAGGTAAAATCAAGCGGAAGAGATGGAGAGCAGGAGTGTCGGGACTTTGGTGCACCGAAGCCTCACCAAACTGGCCCACCTGTCATACACGTGACTTAACAGGTTTATGAGACTCGTCCCTCATTCCGGTCCCAGGCCCTCTGTCCACTCCGTGCGCATTCTTCTATCGCCACACCAGCTGCCCACCTCCTACCATTCCTTCCAGAGCTCACCTCAAGTACCTTTGCAACTGTAAAGCCCGGCCTATTCTCAGGCACAGCATTTACAGTTCTCGTGCTGCTGTTGTACTGCTATGCACACTGTACTATTTCATTTTTTTTAATTTTTTTTAATGTTTATTTATTTTTGAGAGAGAGCGTGAGTGGGGAAAGGGCAGAGAGAGAGGGAGACACAGAATCCGAAGCAGCTCCAGGCTCCAAGCTGTCAGCACAGAACCCTATGTGGGGCTCAAACCCAAGAACTGTGAGATCATGACCTGAGCCAAAGTCAGACACTTAACTGACTGAGCCACCGAGGTGCCCCTCTGTATTACTTCTTATCGACAGAGTCCCCTCAGGAGTAGAAGCCACAGAAGGAGGACGGGCTTTGAAATCAGATGCCTGTACCTGAATCCCAGCCTCATCTCCCAAAACCTGTGAATGTGGTACAAGCGACTTACCCACTCTTTGAATCAGGTCCTTCCCGCTTAAATACGGAAAGTTATGTCCATCGTGAAGAAGGAATGTGGAGGGTTACATGCCTTTAAAATCATGATTCATGATGATTCCCAGTCATAACACAGAACAGAGGTGGGCGTGTGCAGTCCTGAAAATTATTTGCCCCTGTAAGTGGCATCAGTGTCTCTGGATTCATGGGGAACCCTGATAGTTAGTGCAAGCTAATTATTCAAAAGTCTACACTGACCCATCACACATACTGGGCTCTGAGGAGACACCAAGAGGAGAATACAGCTGGTGGCTAACCTTGGTCTGTCATAGAAAAGAAATTCTGGATGTCCAACCTCAAGGGCTTTTTTACCAGCTGACAAAGAAACAATGGTGGTGGTGGTGATGATGATGGTGATGATGATGACATGTATGGGGGCTTGTGAATGAAGGAGGTTGAGTGGTAGCTGCCAGCCAGATCAGTGGCTGCCTTCAATTCTGAGTGGCCACGAGTGGCAGGAATTGGGTGAGGTAGAGATTCATTTGGGAGATGATGGACATACTATTCCCAGTGGCCTGAGACTAACATTAATTAGGGAAAATCAACATACAGCTCCCTGACAGAAGTCAAAAACCTAAGAGAGAATGCCCTCGGGGCTCTACAGTTATTCGAATGTTACTTATTTTGCTAGAAAAGAGACAACAGGCTCTTTTTACTATTTAAGTAACATTCCAATGGGTTACATTGGGGCCCAAACTGTCCCATGAGCTGATGCTGTCATTTGTCTCTATAGTGGTGTGCACAATGACTAACCTAGTTGGAAGGAACTAGCATTCATTTATTCATTACATCATTTATTCCACATTGTTAGACATTTAGCAGATAGTTAATATCTATTGACAGAAAGTCTAGTCAAGTCCCATTACACTTATTCTTTATATTTTATGTTTTACCTTAGAACACTTTTTAATACAGCTTTACTCCAGTCAAGCTGAATTTTCTTATTATTTCCCAAACGTTCCTTGGATTCTCTTACCATGACACCTTTGCACAGACCATTTCTTTCACCAAAATGACTCTTCTGATAAAGTTTATGCTGATCTCCACTTCTGGTTCAATCTCTGAAACTCTCCTCTGGCCGGACTGCTGACTGCTACTTTGTGATCTTGCCCCTCGTCCCCCCGCTTCTCTCCCCAGCACCCTTAGGCTGCAGTCGCCGCCAGCTCAGAGAGTCGCCATCCCAGCTCAGGTGTGCCCTCTGTAGGACACCCATGGCACTCTGCACCCTGCAGGAAGTGAATCTCAGTCTCCCCCACCCCCGCACTGCTCCCCACTCCTCCATCACATTCTGCCACAGTGCCACCCCACACCCACTCACATGGGAATGAAGTCTTCATCCTTTACCTCTCGTCTACTACCAGTGCATCATCTGAGTTGCAGCCATCAGATCCCTGTTCCTTAACTTCCTACATATGCCTCAGTGATGCCCCTTCCCAGCTAGCTCCAATACGGATGCCAGAGGTCAGGTTCCACCATCTTTTCCAACAGCATCTACCTGGGTTCCACATTTTGGGGTTGTGTCTATAGAACTCAGCCTCTGCTCAGTCACCAAACACGTCGCCTAGAACACAACTAAGACCTTAGCAAGCCTTTGCCAAAAGTTGTTTAACAGTTCGCCCTCCTCACCTGAGAGCAACTTCAGCTCCTTGGCAGGGTCATGCAGGCTTCCCTAAAGTTCCTGATGCTTACCTGTCCATTCCACACCTCGAAATGTATGTCCCGTGAACTTCAAACCACTTATAATTGCCTTCTTCTTCTTGATGCCTTTCATTCCCTTGCCTTTGATCATGCTGTGCTGTCTGCCTGAATGCCTTTTACTTCCTCCTCTGTACCCTGCACACTTGGGCTGTTCCTACTCATATTTGGAGCTTAGCTCCAGAGGACTCATTTCACAGCCTGCTAACAAGCTGTGTCAGACTCACCTTCTCTGTGGCCCCATTACATTTTGTAAATCTCTTTGTACTCATTTCATTCTATTACAATTATCTGTGTATGTGCTTATCTCTCCAACTAGCTATCTGTCGGATCTTGTCTGTACCACAGGGCTGGTGTCATTTAATATCTCTCATTCCATCCTAGAGCATTTAAACTAAACATTTACTGATTCAAAGAGTCAAATGAAAATTGTATTTACCCCTCAGAATTTTTAGGGGCATAAAACGAGGTAATGTTTACAAACATGACTTAAAAAACTTAAGACTACTTTACAAATGTTAGTGATAAAGTTGATGTGATGTTGATGTTGATGTGATACTGATATTGACATTGGTGTTGGTGGCGATGTGATGATGCTGGTGATGGTGATGATGATGGTATTGATGATGATGATGGTGAGGGTGGTGGTGATGGTGAT